>NC_051393.1:53189976-53193108 GCF_015228065.2 Penaeus monodon | reverse complement strand
TTTAATATCTTCAGAATAAATTATGGAAGCCTATCCGAATAATGAATTATGAAAGCACATCTTAACATAATATGCCACGTCTATCACCACGAGGAGCACCAGTGTTAAGCGATGTGGACTCGAGGAAACAAAGAAAGAAACTATAATTTTGTTGCAGCTAAAAGTTTTCTTTTAATTAATACTTTACGTTTTAAGTTATTATAATTCTAAGAACAATCTTCTTTTAGAATTAGTTTATCATTGTATTAATATTTTCTCATACAGCTATTAGCATTTGCTTGGCCAAGAATATAAAATAAAAGCCTAGTACGTAAAGATACGCATCTTGCTTCCTGTGGCTCCTTGGACCACAGGTGTATAATTAGCTGATTCTCACTTTTCCGGGCAGTAGCTGCTGCTGGCTGAGGCAGGAGGCACCCTAGGCTGGTCTGTCCTCTATTTTTGTGTGTTTCACAGATTGTACTGGAGATATTGAAATTGCAGCACACCTTCGAATGTGGTATTTTTGGGTTGTGAGAAATGTTTTATAAGTGGCAAAATATTCGTCTCGATGCATTTACATTCGGGCAAGTGAATAATAAGCTGTTGCTTTACTCTTTTATTTCTTTTATAGTGGCTTCCATTTTTTTGAGCAAGCGTAGTTCAGTTTTATGTTTTTATTGGTAATATTCATTTGAAGTTTTCAGTTCCCTTTTAGTATATCGTTATTTTACTGAGATCTGACTCTTATTTTATGAACTTTACCTATTTAATTTTTCAATTTATAATACAAAAAATAATAAAATTCATGTGTTATATGATGTTTCTTTTACTTTTTTAAGCTAATGTTAAAGAAAAAACTTTTGCTGATGACATGTAAGGGAGTAAACTGATGACCTTTGCTGATGACCCGTAAGGGAGTAAATCATTAAATATTCCGAAATAGCCTTATCTTAAATCCTTTACATGTGGTGAGATTCCCGTGCTCGTCTCCTCGCTCAGGTTACGTCATACCATTCTCTTGTCTCGCTGGTTCATACATTTTACACCCACTCCAACATTTGTACATAATCTGTCCCTTAATTCCACAAAACTAAATACACATTGACTTCTCCCAAAGTATACATCGTTCCCGTACGTATTAAACAGGTGGTGGCAGTGAGCGATACTGTTGTACATTTCATTCCAGTGAGACACGAGTAATGGAAATATAATAGTATGGATTAAGGATCGGTACACTATAGTGCCAAACCATATTCTATGCCGACTGCGTGGAGAGGGGGAGCATGCTACATGGCAACAGCTTCTCCGCACATTCTTTCGCCCAGGCATTGAGTGGGTAGAGACAATAATACTATAATCGACTTCGACTGCTAGTAGCCTTCGCTATACACACACAGACACACACACACACACACACACACACAATATAATATATTATATAAAATAATATTATAATACTTTTTTTATATACCCATAAAACATATAAAACATACCCACACACACACACACACACACACACACACACACACACACACACACACAACATATATATATATATATTATATAAAAAATTAATATATAATATATTATATCATAATAATATGTAATATGTATGAAATATAAATATAAAATATATTAATAGATAAATATATATATATATATATATATATATATATATATATATATATATATATATATATTTCATATATATGCACATTCATACACACAAAACACAACACACAACACACAACACACAAAACATATATATATATTTTATATATATATATATATTTTATATATATATATATATATATATATATATATTTGTGTGTGTGTTGTGTGTGGTTGTGTGTGTGTGTGTGTGTGTGTGTGTTTTTGTGTGTGTGTGTATGAATGGCATATATATGTAAATAATATATATATATATTATATATATATATATATTAATATATAATATATATAAATGCATATTATATATATATATATTTTATATAATTTTATATTAAAATATATATTATATATATATAATAATTTACTATATATGCCCTTCATACACACACACACACACACACACACACACCACACACACACCACACACCACACACACACACATATAATATATATATAATATATATATATATATATATACATATGTAAAATATTATTATATATATATATTATATATATATTAATATATATATATAAAAATACATATATATCATAATATAAAAATAATATTATTGCTTATTGTGTTATATATATATAATATGATATATATATATTATATATATATCTATTATATATATTATATATATATATATATATATATATATATATATTTTTTTTTTTTTTTTTTTTTTTTTTTTTTTTTTTTTTTTTTTTTGTTGGTTATGTCTGAGCCGCCGGTCACGCTGATACTTAATTGTAGTTTTCATTTTGGGTGATGCTCTTGGAGTGAGTACGTGGTAGGGTCCCCTTTTTCCCTTTCCCACGGGGGAGTGCCGGTGTTACCTTTTAGGTAATCATTCTCTCCATTTATCCGGGCTTGGGACCAGAACTGACTTAGGCTGGCTTGGCCACCCAGTGGCTAAGCAGGTAATCGAGGTGAAGTTCCTTGCCCAAGGGAACAACGCGCCGGCCGGTGACTCGAACCCTCGAACTTAGATTGCCGTCGTCCAGTCCTGAGTCCGATGCTCTAACCACTCGGCCACCGCGGCCTATGTATATATAATATTATATATATAATATATATATATATATATATATATATATATATATATATATTATATATATTATATATATATATATATATATATATATATATATATATATATGTATATCATATCTGTGATATAGCATATATATTAATATTATAAAATATATATATATAAAATATATATAATATATATATATATATAATATATATATATGCATATGCATATATATATATGTGTGTATATATGTGTTGTGTGTGGTGTGTGTGGTTGTGTGTGTGCGCGTTGTGTGTGTGTGTGTATTATTTTTGTGTGTGTTTGTGTGTGTGTTTGTGTCTTATATATATATATATATATATATAAATATATATAAAATGTAATATATATATAATAATATAAATATTATATATATAAATATGCCCTACACATATATATA
>NC_051393.1:53180311-53182811 GCF_015228065.2 Penaeus monodon | reverse complement strand
TCGTTTACTTTGATATCCTTGAATAAAAAGTTATTTCTAAAAAAAAAAAATCCGAAACATACTGGCCCCGCCTCTTCACAAAAAAAATCAACACTAGCAACGCAATATATTTCATTTTCTTGCTTATTAATTCACGCACCGAAAGAGACGCAATCTGGTTGACTGAGTAATAAAAACAAAATGAAAAAAACATTACATTCTAATATTTTTTGGCTTCAAGCACATTTTATTCTTAACCTCCGTCTATATGTCCATATATGTATGTGTGTATACATATGTGTGTGTGTGTGTGTGTGTGTGTGTGTGTGTGTGTGTGGTGTCGGGTTGTGTGGGGTGTGTTTTGTGTGTGTATGTTGGTGTGTGTGTGTGTGTCTGTTATGTATATTATAAATAATATAATATATAAAAATTTAATATTATATTAATAAATAATAATTATTATAATATATATATTATATTTGTGTGTGTTATGCATATATTTTTAATTATAAATATTTTAATATATATATATATAATTATATATATAATATATATATATATTATTTATGTATATATATGTATATCATATATATATAATTTTATATATATATATTAATTATATAATATATAAATATTTATAATATTATAAAATATATTATAAAACACACACCCACCCCCACAAACCACCACAAAATAATCACCACACAAACCGCGCCCCACAACACACAACACACACACAACACACACACATTATCACAAAATATATATATGCATATCAATTATTATATTATATATTATTTTATTATTATTTATTAATATATATATATATATATTATCATATATATACACAGATATGCATTACTATAATATATTTTAATAATATATTATATAATATATTATTTTTATATATATATTATTTATATATATATATATATATATAAATATACATATTATATATAATAGGCCGCGGTGGCCGAGTGGTTAGAGCATGGGGACTCGGGACTGGACGACGGAATCTAGTTCGGGGGTTCGGTCCCCGGGCCGGGCGCGTTGTTCCCCTTGGGCAAGGAACTTCACCTCGATTACCTCTTAGCCACTGGGTGGGCCCAAACCAGCCTAAGTCGTTCTGGTCCCCAAACCCGGTAAAATGGAGAAATGATTACCTAAAAGGGAACCCGGCACTCTCCGTGGAAAGGAAATGGGGACCCTACCCCTATCACTCCCAAAAGATCACAATTGAAAACTACAATTAAAATATCATGCTGTGACCCCGGCGGCTAACATGAAAATACAAAGAAAAAAAAAAAAAAAAAAAAAAAAAAAAAAAAAAAAAAAAAAAAAAATTTTATATAATATATAATTTTATATATATAAATATATATATATATATTAATATATATAAAATACATATATATTATAAACACATATTAGCATATATATATTATTATAATATATGATTATATTTTTTTTTATAATATTATATATATATATATATATATATTAATATTATATATATAATATTATTATATATATATAATATATAATTATATTATATATATTATATTTTAAAATATGTATTATATAAATATATATATTAAAATTTTAATATATATGTGTGTGTGGTGGTGTTGTGTGTGTGTGTGTGTGGTGTGTGTGTGTGTTGTGTGTGGTGTTATAATGTGCATATTATGTAAATATATTATATATAATAATATTATCTATATATTATATATATAATATATATATAATAATAAATATTTATATAAAAAAAATTTATAATATAATTATATTATTATTATATATATTTACATATATATCAATTATACACACACACACACCCCACACACACACAACACACACCACACCACACCACACACACCCCATATATATATATATATATATTATATATTATATTATATATTTTATAATTTTTATATATTTTTGTGTGTGTGTGGTGTTTTTGTTTGGGGTGTTGTGTGCATTATTTTTAAATTATTATATATTTTTTTTTAAAATTATATAAAATTATATTAATATAAATTATATATATAATATATATTTATTTATTTTTATATAATAAATAATTTACATAAAATATATATATAAATTTTATATTATATATAAAATAATAATTATATATAATTTAATATAGGTTTTTTGTGGTGTGTGTGTGTGGGGTGTGTGGTGTTGGTGTGTGTGTGTGTTGTATTATTTATGTTATTATATATGTTATTAAATTTTATTATTATATATTTAATTTTTGGTGTGTGTGTGTGTGTGTGTCTGTGTGTGTATAGCGAAGGCTACTAGCAGTCGAAGTCGATTATAGTATTATTGTCTCTACCCACTCAAAGCCGGGCAAAAATGTGCGGAGAAGCTTTTGCCAGTGCAGCTCCCCCTTCCACGCAGTCGGGATAGAAAAGGTTTGGCACATAGTGTACCGATCCTTAACCCTACTATTATATTTCCATTTCTCGTGTCCACTGGAAGAAAGTACAACGTATCGCTCACGCCCCACTTT
>NC_051393.1:53165745-53168245 GCF_015228065.2 Penaeus monodon | reverse complement strand
TTAGTCTTCAGTTCTGAGGGTCTGCTCGTCAGGTTGCAGGTTGTTGCTTTCGAGGATTCTGTCTGTTAGCTGGACCTCTTCCCTTTCCTGTTATACTGAGTAGTTCATTCTTGTTCTTCCTAACACTGTCCCATAAATGTGAGTTGCCTTCTCTTCACGTGTTTCAGTAGTGTCTGTGTAATGTAATACTCGAGTGTTTGCTTCTCTTGCTGTCCAGGGGATCCTAAGTGCTCTACGTATCGTCCACATTCCAAAAGCTTCTATGTTATCCGGAGTTACTTTGTCATTCTGCTTGTTATGCTTGATTTAAAGCTGCTTAAGATTGGTTCCGTTTCGCAATACCTATCTTTTTTCATGATTTCTGCAATACAACGGCTATTTGTTCTCATTCGTACCCCCCAGATAGTTAAACTTCATGCTTCCTGAGTAGCTGTATTCCCCATGAGTATTATTTCCCCATAATATGAAGAAAAAAAATGGAGAGAGCACACACCCCAGTCTAACAGTCCTTTGATGCTCTAATGTGATTTTCTTTGGCCAATGTCCACTGGTACCTGTTGATTCCGGGTTTACTAGTAGTCTTAAGTCCTTGCCGCCAACTTCTGTGTTCGCTAGTAAGTCGATTGATTCTTGCAAGTATTACTTTTACGGTAATTTTATCATGTGCCTCATTAAGCTGAGTGTTCTGTTCGACTGTTCCTGCTTTCTGAATTCCCCATTTCCTCTGGTATAGTTCTTGTGTTATAGACTAGTTTCCGACCCGTTATTTTATCCACCATTATTTCTCCTCCAGCCTTAAGCATTTCTATCATGACTCCATCATCACCTGAACTTTTCCCCAACTTCATCGTTTGTATGGCTGCCCGCGCCTCAGTTTTTAGAATTTTTTGCCCATCTAACTCCTTTATAATCACTGGGATTTCCCTTGTATCGTCCTCAAAGTGTTCGTCTATGTATTGACTTCATCTCTGCAGAACTTGATTTGTAACCATTGAAATCTCTCCTTCCTTGCTCTTAAATGTCTTCGTTCTTGTTAACATCTTCCCTCCCGTGAGTTCTTCTTTTCATACATGTCTGTAAGCTTTTTTTTTTTTATCTGCTGCCCTTCTGCGTATTGCTTTTCTGCAGTAGTTCTTGTTCCACGTCTTTCTTCCCCACTTTAGCATTTAAGTCTCCCATTCCTCTTGTGATTTCTTGTGACTCCCTGTGTGCTAGAATATTTCGATGTCTTCTGTGTACTTTCCTGTTGGTGCATAACATAGCAGTGATGTTGAACGACTTTCCTTGGCTTGTAATCAGGGAGATTCTCTCTGTGACTAGCCATATTCCTATGACTGCTCTGTTTATCCTCTCATTCACGGATATTCCAACTCTGTAGAATATTTTTCTCTCCCGACCAATCTTGCTTCTAACTGCCAGTATGTCTACTTCCAGCCTTTACGTTTACTAGACTATATTTTACTATACTGGCACAAGGTGTTCACATTCCAAGTTTTTTTGAAAGGTTGTGTGTGAAATAAGATTTTCTCCTATTAATCTTTATTGTTACGCATTTCCCATGCATTCCTTTATATTTACTCTATTCTTTTTGTTTGAAACATTGGGTTCTGTTGTATGCCTTACATCTCGTGTCATGCAGATGCACGCTGTACATACATAGCTAGTGGTAATTGTGAAATGCATGTTAATGGATGCCACAATGTCTATTATCGAAATTGCATTATCTTTTATTTTCCCAAATTATTCTTAACCCCAATAAGCTCGGTATGATGAAATGCGATTTAAAAAAAGGTTGTCAAGTTTACTAATATTAGTCACATTTCAAAAAATTTACTGTCCGTTTATAACAAGAGTCTACAGCTTTTTCTAAGACAGATTATCACAAGTTTCTGTTATATTCTTTTGTGTACAGTAGTTTCGCATAAGCAAAAAATTAACAGTATAATGAATTCCTCCACACTTCGGTTCTGTGTGGAAGGGAAGAACACAAGAGATCAAAATGGTAGAGCTTCCATTGCCAACTGCGGCTGAACACTGACAATTCTTCATAGAGCAAAAGGCCTATGAGCTGAGCCACTGGTTGGCCTCCTGTTGAGAGATGAGACCTTTCTGGAAAGCTTTCCGAACGAAGTCTTTGGCTGTCTTTCCAGCTACCCCGGACTGACTGCGTGTGCTGGCTGTGAGGAGAAAGGAGAACAGAGAAGCTGTAGTAATTATCAACGGCGCTTAGCTCCTCCTGTTAGTCAAGAACGGGTATAATGATAATCAGTTAACTATAACAGTTGAATAGGAGTGATAACAGGGTTCATCAGAATTATACTTGTGTGCATGAACAGTGTTGGTGACTCCTGTTCTTTATTATGTACGAAGACGATGTAATCATATACTTTCAATGTCTTCATATTTAAAAATGACTTTGAAACTCCAACAGTAACAACAAAAAGAGAGATAATGTCAATACCAATAAGAACAAGAACAGTGATGATAACAGTCGTACCAA
>NC_051393.1:53150745-53153245 GCF_015228065.2 Penaeus monodon | reverse complement strand
TATATATATATATATATATATATATATACACATGTATATGTATATATACGTATATAAAACCCACGCACACACATTTATAACTGAAATGTAAATGCCAGCGTATGTGAATAGGAGCGCGCGTGGGATAATGTCCTTTAAAAGAAGAGAACTGAACGCAGAAACGTGTCAAAATAGAGCTCCGAATTTGCATAATCCACGATCATCCGGTACCGAGTTCAACAACAGTTTGTGCTTCGAGAGACGGCGCTGTGATACGAGCCTTGTACCTTTTAGGAGATAGATGTGGAGGGGAGTATGTGTGTGTGAATGCTGTGTGTGGATGGGTGTTGTGTTGTGGTGTGGGTGTGTTTCTGTTTGTGTGAGTGGGTGTGTTTGTGTGTGTTTGTGTTTGCGTGTGTGTGTGTGTGTGTGTGTGTGCGTGTGTTTATGTTTGTGCGTGTCTGTGTGTGTGTGTGCGTGTGTGTGTCTGTGTGGATATATATGACCCAATGCTTGTACAAAGAGAGAGACAAGAACAGCCAGACAATCAAATATAGACAGAGAACCAAACAAAGAAAAGGATAAGGAAACGACAAAACAAAACAGCACCTAATAAACAAAACGCCTCCAACCACCCCTCCCCTAACACACGCAACAAAAAATAAACAAATAAAAAAGAATCATCCCTCCATACCTGGGCCTCCCTTCTCCCGTCCCCCCGCCATAGAACGCATACCGCCGGTCCAAGGAACGTCGCGAGTGCCATATACATGCATATTGGCTCCAGGGACCGATTGTACAGCCACGGCCTCTTTGACGGTGCTGCTAGATCAAAAGGCGGCGAAGGACTGACTTGTTCCGAAAGCCTTATTGCCCTATAAAGAATCCACGGGGATTATTTTTTTCCCCGCTTTGTCTTTCTTTCTCTCTCTCTCTCTCTCTCTCTCTCTCTCTCTCTCTCTCTCGTGTCTCTTATTCTCTCTCTCTCTCTCTCTCTCTCTCTCTCTCTCTCTCTCTCGTGTCTCTTATTCTCTCTCTCTCTCTTTCTCTCTTTTCTCTCTTTGTTTATCTCTCTCTCTTATCGTGTCTCTGTATTCTCTCTCTGTCTCTCTCTCTCTCTCTCTCTCTCTCTCTCTCTTCTCATCTCCTCTCTCTCTCTCTCTCTCTCTCTCTCCTCTCTCTCTCTCCTTCTCCTTCTCTGTCTCCCCCCCCCTCATCTCTCTCTTTCTTTCTCCCTCCTCCCCCCTTCCCCCCCCCCCCCCCCCCCCCCTCCCACTTTTCTTTCTCCCTCCTCCACCCCTTCTCTCTTTCCTTCTCCCTCCTCCACCCCCTCTCTCTTTTTCCCTCCCTCTTCCATTCTATCTCATCTCCTCTTTCTCCGCTCTCCTTCTTTTATGGAAATGGGCCGCCCCAAGTGCAAGGTTCCTTCCGCCAGTCTGTGCATGACAACGGCCTGTTTCCTGCACAGAGCATGACTTTAACACGTTCAGCATTTTTACCACTTCGTTTTACTGCAAAATTTACAGCGCGTTTTCTCGGGACGGACAGAGACGTGGTAGCCTTCTCCCTCGCGTGTGTCTCTCTCTCGAATTTCTATTTGCCTCTCATTTGTCCGTTTTTTTTTGTTTTTGTTTTTTTTGGGGGGAGTTGTTTGTTTGTTTTTTATGTATGTTTTTCATAAATATTAGTGTGGAGTGTGAATACGTGTATGTGCATGTGGACAAAGACATTTAATCTCTCTCTCTCTCTCTCTCCTCTCTCTCTCTCTCTCTCTCTCTCTCTCTTCTCTTTCTCTCTTTCTCTCTCCTCTCTTCTCATTCTCTCATCTCTCTCGCTCGCTCGCTCGTCTCCTCTCTCTCTCTCTTCTCTCTCTCTCTCTCATCTCTCTCTCTCTTCTCTCTCTCTCTCTCTCTCTCTCTCTCTCTCTCTCTCACACCCTAATCTTCCCTTCCCTTCCCTCTCGCTCCCCTTCCCACTCCCACTTCCTCCTCCGCACCTCTCCTTCCCTCTTTCTTCCCTCTCTTTTCTAACTCCCTCTTCTCTCCTCTTCTCCTAACTCCCCACCTCCTCCTCCGCACCTTTCCTTCTCTCTTTGTTTCCTCTCTCTTCTTATCGAACAGAGAAAGAGAAAGAGAAGAGGATATCAAAGAAAAGATAAGATAGCTGACGAAAGCATTTCTGTGTGCAAGGGAACGGAAACGAATGGGGAGGAGAGAGACAGAGAATAAGCGTGGAGACAGAGAGAGAATCAGAGAAGGAAATGGCTTATCGGAGTGTTGCCTAACAGCACAGCAGTGAGTTGCCTCTTCGTCTTTTCCATTGTTATTTATTGTTATTTACATTGTAGGTATTCTTTATTATCATTATTATTATCATTGTTGTTTTTGTTGTTGTTGTTGTTTATCTTTCTTCTTATTACTATTATCATAATTATTATTATTATTATTATTATTATTATTATTATTATTATTATTTTTACTATTATTATTATTATTATTATTATTATTATCATTATTATTAT
>NC_051393.1:53138245-53140745 GCF_015228065.2 Penaeus monodon | reverse complement strand
ATTCATGTATCTAAGTTTCGATTTACCTAAATTATGTAAATCAGAGCGTGTGCTCACATACGACGCGGGCGACCGTGTGTCATGGATGTATCCATGCATTTTACAATATATACATAAAATATATATAATATAATCATATAATATATATTATATATAAATATAATAATTAATATTAATATATATACTGTTATATATATATATACATATATATATATTATATTATATAGATGAGATAAGAAAGAGGAGGGGTAGAGAGAGAAGGATGTGAGAGAGATAGAAGAGGGAGGGGAGGGGAGAGGAGGGAGAGGAGGAGAAAAAGAGAGAGAGGAGTATATATGTATATATATATATATATATATATATAATATAATATAGATAATATATTATATGATATATATATATGTAATATACATACATCATACATATATTATACTAATAATATATAATCTATATATATAATATATATTCTTATATATGATATAGAGAGAGAGGAGAGAGAGAGAGAGAGAGAGAGAGAGAGAGAGAGAGAGAGAGAGAGAGACAGAGAGTGACATAGAAAATAAAAAGAGAAAGAGAAAAAGACAATAAAGAGAGACAAGAAGAGGAACAAAGCACAACCAAAAAAGAAAAAAAAAATCTGCATGGCTACAGAAGTAACGACATTCAACATGGCGGACGAGCGCGTGTCTGTGAGCCCTGGAACAATATGGAACACAAAGTAAATATCGCATTGGTACTCTGAATAAAAATACCACACAGCGTTTTTGTATAAAGGTGAGCATCTCTATCTTTTTTTATTCTGTTTGTCTATTCTGCAGATTTATCATAGGCCTTATTTTCTCTTTTTTTTATCAGACCTCGCTTTTCATATTTTATTTCTTTATCGTGGTCTGAAATACGTATTTTATATATAGTTCTCAGACCTCTTCTTATCTACTTGCCTACCTATCAATTTATCTATCTATCTATCACCTTTTAGCTCATTTAGATGTTTTCTAGCCTATGTCTATCTCTCTTTCTCTCTCTGTCTCTCCTTCCATATCTGACTAGCTCGCTATCACCTTTTAGCACACGTATTTACAGTATATTCTTAACCTCTCCTTCCATATATGCATATATATCTATCCACCTATCTATCTATCTATTTGTTTATCTATTTATCTACCTATCTATCTATCTATGTATTTATATATTTGTCTATCTGTCTATTTATCTATCTATATATATCTGTCAATTCATTTGTCTGTCTGTCTGTCTACCTTTTTATCTATCTACCTAACTAGCTTGCTATCCATCTATCACATTAAGCCTGTCTACCATTCTACCGATCTGCCTACTTACTTACCTACCTATCTTCTTACTTACCTACCTACCAACCTACCTACCTACCTATCTCTCTATCTACCCGTCTATCTATCACAGCTTAGACCATTACACAGCCCACACGGATAAAGGGCAGAATAGGTGTATCCAAATACCCCCCCCCCTCCCTCCCACCCGCCCGCCCGGAACCTGCCCACCCACCCGGGACCCCCCCTCCCCCCAATCACCCACCCACCCGAACGGAACGGCGGCAGGAACACACGATGATGAGACGACCCTCAATGCAGCCTCAGATCTCCCTCTTCCTCTGCCTCAGACACCGTGGCACTGTGGTCCCTCGCCTGTGGCCCCGTCTGCGTTCAGAGGCCGGCAGCGGGAATGAGGGAGCTTTGGGGAGAGGTCTTGTGAGGGAGGGAGTTGTGATGGGGGGGAGAGGGGGGGGAGGAGGGAGAAGAGAGGAGAAAGGGAGGGGAGGAGAGAGGTGCCTGTATGTGTGTGTGTGTGATAGAGAGAGAGAGAGAGAGAGAGAGAGAGAGAGAGAGAGAGAGAGAGAGAGAGGAGAGAGAGAGAGAGAGAGAGAGAGAGGGGATAGCGAGAGACAACCAGACAGGCAGAAAGACAGAGAGACACAGAGACAGACAGACAGACTGAGATAGGAATATGGAATATGGGTGTGTTTACATGTATATGACAGGATGTGTCTGTAAGACATAATACTGATATTAGGAAAGATTATTTACGGTAATGATGATAATCTCACACAATAATGATGAGAACAGTATCAACAATAATAGCATATTAGCGATCATCAAAACAATGATAATAGTAAAAAGAAACCTAACAATGGCAATAATAATAACAAAACCAGTGACAGAGTAAAAACACAATATTACCCTTACATCACCATTAATTCAAAAGATCAAGACCAAAATTTGAATTGAAAAGACTATCCTTTCTCTCTCTCTCTCTCTCTCTCTTTCTCAACATCGTGATACAACTTACATATTCATAAGGCTTGCCCCTCTAAGTTGAAACTCAATTAACGTGCAGTTTAACCCTAGAATGCTGAAATAGTGAGGAACTGCAAGATCGACCACAGTGCTGTGAATCTAAATATGTCTTACAACACTTTATATATCGCATTTTACATATTAATAAAGAGCGATATATGCTTGTG
>NC_051393.1:53128245-53133245 GCF_015228065.2 Penaeus monodon | reverse complement strand
CTCGGCCTGTTCCTTATTTTCGCTCAACTTTTCCATTCTTCGCCTGTTCGGCCCCGGCCTGTTCCAAAGATGTGCGTGCGCTGCCAATACTTCTAAACTTCTTACAACAAGGTCGCATTATTAGTCCTGATAGGGGAGTAACAAGGTCTTTTGATAAGTCTTAATTAACGGAGGAGATCTGTTGTAAATATTTCTAAATCTTTTTAAGAGTTGTATACTTATAAATATATTATATATATATATATATATATAATATATATATATATATATATATATATATTATATTATATACGTATACATACACACATAATACACACCACACACACACACACCACACACACACACACACACAACATATATTATATATTCTATATATATATATATATATATATATATATATATATATATACTATATATATATATTATAAGTGTGGATACAGGATGTGGATATTCTATTTCTGTTACCAGTGGACACGTGGCTGTTTTCACGTGGATCCAGATGCCCAAATAAAACCACCCGCTCAGCGAGGGCGGAGGTCACATTTTATATCTGACCTCGTTTGACCGGGAGTTCGTGCTAAGCTACACCGCACTAAGTCAGCTCCGCCCTCTCTCCGGCAGCTGACCGGACCTCCGCGCGGCCCTAAAACCCGATAACAAACATGTCGTTCTTATACTGCGTGGTGTCAACTCTCAAATAAGTCAAGCCGTTATATATATATATATTATATATATATATATATATATATATATATATATATATATATATATATATTCGATACAGGATAATAAGAGGAAAAAACAAACTTTTCTTCACAAACGGGTATTACACTGACATTTCTACATCTTTTGGTTGACACTTAATAAAAGACAGAAGTTGGAAAGTTTTATAAGCTTCGATCCCCTTCTACATCTTTTCCCAACCTTGACCCTCTCAGTTTAGAGTTTATATTTCCCATTTACACTGGAGATGTAAAGCCTTAGATTTTGTGTTTACGTCATTACGTATGCGTAAATCTATGTATAAGCCTTCAAACATAAACATCAAAGCCACACATAAACATTTCAACACAAACATCACACACACACATAACCATACAAACACAAACATCACACACACACACACATAGCAATACAAACACACACACACACACACACATACACACACACACACACACACATAATCATACACATACAAACATCACACACACACATAACCATACAAAACACGCACAACTTCTAAGAATAACAAGCAGACTCAACAGAAGCACCAACGCCAGAACGATTCTAATAAACCTTACCCCTTGCCTCATGCCAGAAGTCACGTCTACAGAAAGTGTTGTCCCATGCAATGACGTCTTGCACGCGTCCTAGCAACGGTGACATGTCATTCTCGTCACCAGGGAGAGGGTAAGAAGTCGGTGATATGACAAAGAGTATCTGGAGATAATACTTGGTCGTGCTGTTTGGTGTATAAGGGGACAGGTACAAAGAGCGTTATGGTGTGTGGTTTGCATTATCTTGTATATTCCGTTTGTTGTTGCTTTTGTGTTGTTATTATTATCATTGTTATTATTATTATTATTATTATTATTATTATTATTATTATTATTATTATTATTGTTGTTGTTGTTGTTATCATTATCATTATCATTATCATTATCATTATCATTATCATTATCATTATCATTATCATTATCATTATCATTATCATTATTATTATTACCATTATCATTATTATTATTAATATTGTTGTTATAATTATTATTATTATCATTATTATTATTATTATTATTATTATTATTATTACTATTATCATTATTATTATATTGTAAAAGTTTCTTTAAATCTGCTAATTAAAATCAAACACGAGTCACTACCAGCGACCTAAGGTGATTGAAGTTCGAGGTAATGGAACATCAACAAAAATATGCAAAAATATGCAGAACAATTACAAGTTAAAACATCCAGTCAAGTCAATTCACGAACACAAAAATACTTCAGATCGATAAGGCTCTTCTGTGAACATGCGCTGTGCTGTTTAAAACAATTTTTTGGTGCTCCAATATCAGGCAAAGTTTTGGTTCTTAAATGCCACATCTTTTCCACCTCTATTTCCAGGTCTTTGTACTTTGATATCTCCTCGAACCCTTTCGTTGGGACGTTTCTGTCTGAAGGGATGCTCATGTCTATAAACAGGCAGGTGTTGCTTATCTTGTCCTTGATGTCGATATCTGGACGATTCGCCTGTATAGTACGATCTGTGTGAATTGGAAAGTTTCCCCTTTAAGTCCAGAGCTTCTAAGCCACTGATGGGTCGCAGTTTCATCTGCTTCGAGCTGCAAACTGTCCATGGAGAGGCTTTTCATGCCACCTAGATTCAAGTTTTTCTTGTCTGACCTTCTTTGCTTTTTGTTTTCTATGTTCAGCAGCCAATTTTGGCGTTGTTATTATTATTATTATTATTATTATTATCAAAATTATTATCATTATTATTATTATTATTGTTGTTATTATTATTATTATTATTATGATTATTATTATTATCATCATCATTATTATTATTATGTATGTTTTTATTATCATTATCATAATTATTATTATTATTATAATCTATATTATCATTACCAGTATTGTTATTCTAATCATTGTTATTGTTACGCCGACCGCCTCGTCTCTCTGCCACCAACACAAGGCAGGCTAGGCAGACGGCGTGCTATTCACAGGGTCATGAACACTGAACAGCTCCAAGAGGCACCAAGCACCACAGCGTCCCAGAACACCACGAGGGGAAACGCCAAGTGGCGAGGCAGGGCACGAAATAAACACAAAATGACAGTCTTTCCTTTATTTACACAAGTTATTTACCCGTGCACTTTTCTATAGGCACAATGCAGGGGGAAACACTGCACGATACAGCTTATAACAGGGCAACACAAAGTTTATCAGGTCACAAGGGCACACACGAGGTCTTCACAGGAGCAGCTCCCAACCGCGTCTCTTGGCTTGTTCCTCCGCTCACAGCCAGTTGTGTCATGTTTGCCCAGGTCCCTTCATGTTAACACATGCCCAGGTCATCCTTTTCATGTTAACACCTGTTTGGCACAGAGACAAAGACCCACTGGCGTAGCATTATTATTATTGTTATTATTATAATTATCATCAACATCATCATTAGCATTATTTTTTTATAATCATTGTTCTTTTTACTGTTATCATTATCATTATCATAATCATTTTCATCATCATGATTATAAGTATGATTATGATTATATAATTGTTATAACTATCAGAACCATCATTATTATTATTTTCAGTAGTAGTAGAAATATTATTATTATTACTGTTGTTACTTTATCATTTAATCATTATCTTAATTATTATGATTAGCAGTAGCAGAATATGGTTATCATTATTACCATTAACATCTATGATGCAAGTAAATGAACTCTATAGAATATAGAGTATGCTGAACGGTAGAGCATTTCACCATGGACTTGGGTTTAGAAATACATACGCATTTTTGCAACACATTCAGTGCAAGTATCATTAATTCCTGACAGAAACATGTATCAGAAACATGTATCATCCAAGTATCTCACAACACATACATCAGAACGGATTTATTTTTGTAAATAAGTGAGAGATAAAAAAATAATAATGAGCAACGTTCTCTGATTTCCTTTTATATTATGCAAACGTTTATCACCCGAATTTACTGTAATTGCAGCCTGTAATAATTTTAATAACGTGATGGGATCGTTGCTGGGATTAAATTGCTCGTAGGCTGGTGTCCGGTCATCAAAGTTTTTGGATTTTAAGTCTGTTTTTTTACTTGATTCTGCAATTAAAAAATGTTTAGAGATTTTATCATTGACTTTTTATCATTTTTACTATCTTAGTTATATATTTTTTTTATTCGTTCAGTTGTTTACCTTACTTCTTTACCTCTTTTTTCGGGGGATGAGTCAAGCAAGTTTGGATTTTTTGTTGAGGCGTCTGTTGGTAATATTGTCATCAAATACACTCATATTATAATGAAAAAAAAGATCTGGAGTAACACTTGAAAATTACGGATAAGTAAATAGGCAGTGGTAGATAATATTTAGACAGAAAACAGAAACCCTTATCGTTATTCTAAATCTACCCTCATCTCTCTCCCTGAGGAATTTTTTTATATTTTTTTATTTCTTCTTAGGGCTACTTTCATCTACTCTTGATCGGCTTTAAAATAAAATAAATAGATAGAATATCTATGAAAATTTACCCTCAATAATTCTGATATATTCCAAAAAAATAATAATAATAATTACCACGTTTCGTAATATTTTTTTACTCTAGGTTAATGTTCGCCTTAACCAAATTAACTTATATATTATGTATCTCCAACTTTTATATAGAAAAAAATTATAATCCAAAAATATCTACAACTTTAATAATAATAAAAAACGTAAAATCTTCATTAATATCTACTTTACCCTAATTCACTACCGGAATTACAATTAACGAGTCTTTTAGCCAATGACAACCGATTCATAAAATTCATCACGAGTCGTCAGTAACTTTTCACGGAATTATGTTGTGATACTGATTAACGATCGATTCGGTAAATAATCAGATGAATGCGGCTTATCAAATAACCTCCCTTATCTGTAGATCAAATGATAAGAATGAATAAAGCATAAATAATAAAGATGACAATAAAAAAGAAAAAAAAAAAAACAGGTAACCCTTTTCCTCACAGTGACAAGTGATTACTTTTTGTCTTTTTTTTTTATCCAACATTTTGTGTTAGAAAATTCGAAATGCCCTTTTCAAACGTTTCTTCATCATCTTCCTCAAACTATTATGGTTATTATTATTACTATTATTATCATTCCTCTTTTTCTTCTCTTCTTTTCTCTCCTCTCTCTCTCTCTCCTCTTTTTCTCTCTCTCTCTCTCTCTCCCTCGTCCTCCTCTCTCCTCTCTCTCCTCTCTCTCCCTCCCTCCTTCTCTCTC
>NC_051393.1:53090745-53095745 GCF_015228065.2 Penaeus monodon | reverse complement strand
ATCAATTTTATATACATCGGTAGGGGCATATACAGCAATAAGAGACATGAAGCCAAAAGCATGCTTCAATCTCAGTGCCAAAATACGCTCATCAACCAGTGTCACCTCAACTACTGAAGGCTGAAGTCGGCTGGAGATGGCTATGGCTACACCCTGGAGGTGGTGACCATCACTGCGGCCCTGCCAGTAGTAGGTGTAGCCACCCACACTTATCATGGCGCTACCACCTCTGAGAGTGCAGCCACCTCAACTCCCAGTCGCTTCAATTCCCAAGATAGCAGAGGTAACCACTCATCCTGCCGCAAGAACCGGATGTTCCAAGCGCCTACCCAGAAAGCACGCCTGAGGTTAAGCCTCGGGTGGTCACTCCGGGTGCACGCCACCTCTGCCACCCCCGCCGACACAGCCCCAAATAAAGGGGGTCTGCAGGCTGTGGGACCGCCCATCCGCCTGTGGGGTTCCCGGGGGCTTTACCCCACAAGCTTCATGGTGGGTTGGCGCCTGCTGGGGTGCAGGCGGGACTGGTATCTCCGACATTTGCACCCTAACATTTGCCCTCCCAATGGGACCCACAGCCTGCCTTACTTGCTGAGTGGATGGGAAAACACCCCTCCCCCCAGCATATCCATTTATTCCTGACGTTGCCGGTGGGTTATTCTGGGGGGAAGAGGATTGGCAAGGCCCCTTCCCCCGAGCCGCCCCATTACCCCAGGGTGGCTAGGGGGCAGGAGTTGGTACGAAGCCAGAGCGTGTCCACACTCTGGTGGGCCATAGCTCCGTACCTCTGGGGCCTCCTGCTGCTCCGAGATCCCCCACAGTTTAGCCTAGGACCGCAGGGTGCCCAGTTACCCATGGGTGGCCACGAGGAGGCACTGCAGAAGTCTAGATGATGGAGAGGCTGTGACCTGGCAGGGGAGACTTATGCAAAAGCTGCTCCCTTTTTCGCACTGAGCTAGCCAGTGGTGGAAGCTGCAAGCGAG
Source organism: Penaeus monodon (assembly GCF_015228065.2). Taxonomy (NCBI): domain Eukaryota; kingdom Metazoa; phylum Arthropoda; class Malacostraca; order Decapoda; family Penaeidae; genus Penaeus; species Penaeus monodon. Next base: position 53,094,765 of record NC_051393.1, on the reverse strand, counting down.
AAGGCATGCAAGCACTTAACACTATCTAGGCTACCACACCATCGCTTTACATCACCATGCTCGTGAAGCACCCACCCATATATATGTATATATATATATATATATATATATATATATATATATATATATATATATATATATATATGTATATATATATATATATATTATATATATATATATATTATATATATATATACATAGAGAGAGAGAGAAAGAGAGAGAGAGAGAGAGTGAAGAGGGGAAGAAAGAGAGAGAGAGAGAGAGAGAAATACATACATACATACATGCAGTATATATATATATGTATATATATATATATACATTTATATACATATGTATATATATTTAATATATATATATATATTATATTATATAATATATTAGTATATATACACCCACACACACATATATGTGTGTATATATATATATATATATATATATATTATTATATATATATATATATATATATATATATATATTATATATGTGGTGTGTGTGTGTGTGTGTGTTATTCTCCTCACCCCCTCCCTCTCGTTAAGATCATTCCCTCCTCTTCCCTCTTTCACCCTCTCCCCACTTTCTCTACCCTTCCCCACCCTTCCCCCCTTCCTCCCTCACCCTCTCCCTATCCAGCCCTACAAACTTACTCCCTCACCCCCTTTACCCCCCTCGCCTTACCCTTACCCTCCCCCAACCTCTTCCCACTCCACCCCTTGCTCTCCCTCCTCCCCCTCCCCCCCTTCTCCCTTCCAACCGCCCCCCTACCCCTTCTCCCACCCTCCCTGTCTAAGCCTTCCCCTCCCCCCATCCCCTATCTCATCCCCCACGCTGTTCCACCCCACCCTCTTTTCATTGCCTTTCGTTTGTGTTCTTCGTTTGTGTGGTTTTTTTTTCTTTCTTCTCTTTTCTTTTCTTTCTTTTTCTTTCTTCGTCTTTTGTGCTTTTATTTTCGTTTGTATAATTTTTTTTCTCTTTTTTTTTTGTTAGTTTTCTTTCCGTTTGTTTTCGTTCTTTCTATTTGTTTTCATTTGTCTTCTTTATATTCGATTTTTCGATTTTTTTTTTCTTATTCCTATCTTTTAATTTTTTCCCCGGTCTGCTTTTTCAATTATTTTCACTTAATTTCGTTTCTTTGTTTTGGTTCCTTTTATCGGGGTCGAAGGTCTAGGGGGGGGAGGGGGTAAGTTAAGATAATAGATGTTAAGTCAAGAAAAGCGTCCTGGTTTGGTCTAAGAAATGTTTTATCTTGGTTTCCGATTCGTTCTGTATTGCTTTGATGATTAATATTTCTCTTGTGCTTCGTGTTGTGTCTCTTTATCTAATTATTTGCAGATTCTTGCTTGTCTATTTTTATTTTTGTCTTTTTTAAGTATATTTACTTTTCTCTTGGTGTGTTTTTTTTTTTTAATAACGTTGTAGTGTCACTGCAGAATACAGTGTTGTTTTTGTTTGTTTTTGTTTAAAGATTGATGAGAAATTTGCCTGACACCCCCTCCTCCTACGTATACTGTCTCTATCTCTCCGTATTTACTTTTTTTTCTTTCTTTCTTTTCTCTCCCCCTCCCTCTTTTTCTTTCTCTTTCTCTTTCATTCTTTTCCTTTATCAATCTTTCTTTTTCACCCTCTACTTACTACACTTACTTCTGCCACAACTCCTTTCTTTCTCTCTCTCTCTTTCTCTCTCTGTCTCTGTCTGTCTCTCTTTCTCTCTCTCTCTCTCTCTCTCTCCACTCTCTCCCTCTCTCCCCTCTTTCTCTCTCTCTCGCTATCTACCTTGTTTTTTCTCTTATTCCTTTACTACCTCTACCTTCCCCTTCTTTCTCTGTCCCTCTCTTCTTAACCATGAGCTAATATATTCTTTTAAATAATCCTTATCGTTAAGACCAAGTATTTATCACACTAACAATCTTAATCTTATTAATCTTAATCTTATTATTAACCTTAATCCAATTATTAATCTTAATTTTATTATCTAAAAGGTTAGTTGCTGCACAAACATCTTCAGTTGCCTTTAATTACCATAGTGATGAACTATTCTGATTTCAAGGAAGATGATTTTAAAAAATGAATAAAAAGATAAATGGGGATAATAGCGCTAACGATGTGGCCAAATGAAGATAACGAAAATTATTTTGATGAATATTGATGACAAGTTAAAGTTATGTTGATATGTAAAGATGGTGATTTATGAATGATAATGATGATAATGATGATAATGATAGAAATGATGATAAGTGCGCTCGTAGTCAGATTGGATAGATGCAAATAACTTATTTATGGGGATCGAGATTGACTAATATTTGGGTAATTACGTTCGTTCTATTAATTAGGACCGGTCGCTGTCTTAATTACGTTTGCTTGTAATCAGTGTGTACGTTTCATTAATATGATGTGATAGAATCGTTTGTTTGTTCTGAAGAGAAGTAACATATTAATTGGAATGATCTAAGACTGAAAGGAAGAAATGCAAAAAAAAAAGAATATCATAATAAATAAATATGATATGATATCGAAAGGATTAAATAGAACCATTTATTCCAGGGGAAAAAGAGAGAAAATACATAAAGAAAACAAAAATTGAAAATATATACATATATATATATATATATATATGTATGTATGTATGTATATATATATATATATATATATATATATATATATATATATATATATATATATTATGATATATATATTTTTTTTTTTTTTTTTTTTTTTTTTTTTTTTAAGAAACTATTTCCCTTTCCTTTTTTTCAATAATGACAATAACTTCTTAATCAGTGTCCAAGCTAGACCACATTCCGGCTCGCGTTTAGGCCTACTGAATTTTATGTTAACATTGATTTCCCGAAAACACGTTCCAGACACGTTTCACGATCGATGCAAAACACTAAGACTTCGGTAAAGTTTACGTATCTTTCGTTAAGTTGGTGTGTGGGAGATAGGAGGAGGAGAGGAGGAGGATGGAGGAGGAGGAGGGGGGGGGGGAGGAGGAAGAGAGGAGGAGGAAGAGAGGAGGAGGAAGAGAGAAGGAAAAGAGATAGAAGGAAGAAGATATGAGGAAGAGAGGAGTGAGGAAGATAGGAGAAGGAAGATGAAAAAAGATAAAAGAAAAGAAGTAGTGAATTTCAGGATAACAATGATAACAATGACGATGCCAATGATAAGAATATTAGTAGTAGTAGAAGTAATTAAGATCATGATAATGATGATGATGATGATAATGATAATGATGACAATAATATTAACAATAATAGTATGTATAATGATATTGGTAATAACATTAATGGTAATGATGATCATAATAGTAATAATAATAATAATAACAATAGTAATGATAATAATAATTATAGTAATGATAACAATAGTAATGATAATAATAATGATAATAATTATAACAATAGTAATGATATAATAATGATAATACCACATCAATAACTAATAAAAATCATAATCGTAATAACAATAAGAGCAACAAAATATTAAAAAAATATAGTGATAACTCTATAGATAAATATAACAATATGAGAAAGAGAGAGAGAAAGAAAAAACAAGATGATAAAAAAAAAACAGAAAGATACGAAAAAAAACACACAAAGATAAAACACGAACATAAAAAAAACGAACATTCAAGTTTTCAAAAAATGACCATTTATGGCAATTTCTAATGAAGTTCGCCGTGTAATCTTGTTAATGGCGAACGAAGTAGTCGACAAAAACCACGAAGATAGTCAGGAAGCATAAATGATATCATTGCAGAAATCATGAGGCATATGTAAGGCGATAGATAAAGCTGATATGGCGTGCAGAAGGTCGACATAGGATAGACTGATGGGTAGGCGATAAGTAAAGGAGAAAATGAGAGGGAAAGAGTGAGGGAGGGATAGGTGAGTAAAGTGAGAGAGAGGGGTGAGGGAAAAGGAGAGTGAGAGAGAAAGAGACGGAGGGAGGATGAGAAGGACAGAGAGAGAGAGAGAGAGAAAAGAGAGAGAGAGAGAGAGAGAGGGAGAGAGAGAAAGAGAG
>NC_051393.1:53083245-53085745 GCF_015228065.2 Penaeus monodon | reverse complement strand
GTGTGTGTGTTTTTTGTGTGTGTGATGTCTGTGGGTATGGGTGTGGGGTGGTGTGTGTTGTGTTGTGTTTGTGTGTGTGTGGTTTGTTTTGTGTATGTGTGTGTGTGTGGGTGTGTGGGGTGTTGGGTGGGTTTGTGGTGGTTGTGGTGGGTGGTGTGTGTGGGGTGGTTGGGGTATTTGTGGGGGTTTTTGTTTGGGTTTGTTGTGTGTGGGGGTGGTTTTTATGGTGGGGTGTTGAGTGTGTGTTGTTGTGTGTGTGTGTGTGTGTGTGTGTGTTTTTGTGTGAGTGCGTGCGTGTGTGAGTGCCCTTCCCTACTAACGGTGGACCTGCAACACCTGCGTTCGACCTCTCAAACCGTCAAGTCGCTTTCTCGCCGCGAGCGCGCCAGATGCCTGCGCTCCGACTGCTGCCTCAGTTCCAATCTCACGGCGAGAAAACATATTGCCTCGACAAGTCATTTCTCGATAATGAATAGAGAGACGCCTAAGTCCTGCAGCAGAATCAGAGGCTGTGGAATGATGTATGTTTATAAGTGGGACAACACACACAATATAACAAATATAATATATATAAAATTATATAATATTTAATATATATATATATATATATTATATATTATATTATAAATATATATATATATTATAATATGGGGTGATATATAATATATAAATATATATTAATATATATAATAATTAATAAAAAAATAATATATAATATAATAATTTATAGGGGGGGTGTGGGTGTGTGGTGGGGGGGGCAGACCACACCAACAACACACCACACACACACACACACAACAACCACAAACACACACCACAACACAAAAAAAAAAATAGAATTTTAATTTAAAAAAATATATATATTTATATATATATATAATTATATATATAATATATATATATATTACCATATATATAACCAATAATAAAATATATATTATATATATATATCTATATATATATATATAAAAAATATATATATAATATATAATATATATTTATATTATATTTTTAAAATATATAATATATCATATGCATTTGTGTGTTATGTGTGTTTTTGTGTGGTATTGTGGTGTGCATTATATATAATGTAATATAATAATATATATAATTATAATATATATATATATATATTATATATATTTTATATATATATATATATATGTATATTATTATATTTATATATTATATATATATATAATATATAATTATATATATATATGCATATAAAATTTTATATTTATATATAAAAATATATATATTAAAATAATATAATAATATATATATATAAATTAGTTTATATATAATATATATAAAAATAATATATATTAATATAATATATAATTATTATATATGTGTGGTTGGGGTGTGTGTTGTGTGGTTTTTGGGGGTGTGTGTGGTATAAATATAAATTATAAATATAATATATATAATATATAATATAATATATATTATTAATATATATAAATAATATATCTATATAAAATATATGCAAATAATAAAATAAAAAAAATAAAATATATTAAAATAAAAAAAAATAAAAAATAAAATAAAAAATAAAAAAAAAATAAATATAATAATATAATATAAATAAAAAAAAAAAAAAAAAAAGAAAAATATAAAAAATATATAAAATATTATAATATATTATAATATAGAAAATATATATAAATAAATATTATAAAATATATATATTATATTATATAGTTATATCATATAAATATATATATGATAATATATTATAAATTTTTAATAAATATTTTTATATATATATATATATATATATATTATAATATATATATAATAATATAAAATATATTTGGGGGTATATAAAAAAAATAAAAAAAAAAAAAAAAAAAAAAAAAAATTTTAAAAAAAAAAATAAAAAAAAAAAAATAAATTTTAAAAATAAAAATAATAAAAATATAAAAAATAATATATATTTATTAATAAATGTAATGTTGAATTATGTATATAAATAAATATTTATAATTATAATATAATAATAAAATAATAATTTTATATATATATATAAATTTTTTTGTAAATAAATTTTATTATATAAAATTTTATAAAATATAAAAATTTTTTATATATATATATTATATATATATTAAAATATTAATATAAATTATATATTGTTTTGGGTTAAAATATATATATTAAAAATTATATATATATATATATATATAAATATATATATATATATATATATTTTTTTATATTATATATTATATATTTTATATATTATATATTAATATAATATATAATATTTTATATATATTTTAAAATTATATATATGTTTTTTTTTTTTTTTTTTGTAATAATTTATAATTTTATATATATTTTTTTTTGTTTTTTTTTAAAAAGTTTTTTTTATTTTTAATATATTATAATTATATATAATATATATTTATAAATATTATTAAATTTTTATATAAATATTATAATTTTTTTTTTTTTTTTTTTTATTATATTAAATAATTATTTTTTAAATAAT
>NC_051393.1:53068245-53070745 GCF_015228065.2 Penaeus monodon | reverse complement strand
CAAAGGCTCAGAGATGTGATAAAAACGTGGGAGAGTGGAGGTACATATTTTCCAAAGCCCACACACACATACTCTCTCTCTCTCTCTCCTTATCTCTCTCTCTCCTTCTCTCTCTCTCTCTCTCTCTCTCTCTCTCTCTCTCTCTCTCTCTCTCTCTCTCTCTCTCTCTCTCTCTTTCTTTCTCTTTCCTTATCTCTCTCTGAGAATGAATATCTTCACAATACAAGAGATATTCATTCTCATTCATACCTTTTCTACATCTGTCAATATGAATACGGTTTATCTCTCTCATTCTCTCTCACTCAATTTTCTCCCCCCCCCCCCTCTCTCTCTCTCTCTCTTTCTCTCTCTCTCTCTCTCTCTCCCCTCTCTCTCTCTCTCTCTATATATATATATATATATATATATATATATATATATATATATATATATATATATATATATATATATATATATATATATATATCCATCTATCTCACTTCCTTTCTGAATATACCTCATGTAACTCACACTAAGCCTTCAAGTTCATGAATAAATCGCCCCACTTATTGACATAACTTTGCTGGAGTTTTGCATTTTCTCTATGCATAAATATATGTGTTTAGGCGTGATCCATGATGCCTGGTTTATCTGCTCCGTGTGGGCGCTATACGTCAGAGGCTGAATAAAAAAATATATTTTCTCTTCTTTTTCTTCTCCGACTTTATATTTTTATTATCGTTGTTATTGTTGTTATTTTTGTTATTGTTATTTTTGTTATGATTATCATTATTGTTATTGTTATTACAGCTATTGTTAATATTGTTATTATTAGCATTATTATTTTTATTATGTTATTTCTATTATTATTATTATTATTATGTTTATTACTACTACTATTATAAGTATTATTACAATTATCATTGACAGTGTTACTACTATTCTATTATTATCATAATTAGTATCATCATTATGACATTATTATGATTATTCTTAGTATTATTTTATTGTTATTATTATCACTATTATTATTCGTTATCATTATTGGTGTTGCCATGTGTGCATAATCCTTATCTGAATGAATATATTTTTCTAGAATAGGAATATAAATTCTCTCTGTCTTTCTCTGTTTCTTTCGTTCTTTCTATGTATATATTTGTCTCTATCTCTCTCTTCCATACCCAAAAAAATATCCCCTTTACTTTCTCCTTGTTTCTTATCAGAACTCCCCTCCTCCCCGGCCGTCTCTATCTCTATAATTCATAAATGTAAATGTAAATATATATATATGAATACCTCTATAATTAAAATCTTTTAAGAACGTTATTGTGCATATACATGTGTCGTGGGAATTTACACGTTTATCTTGAGATTTCCTGACATGGGATTCTGTCATTTCTGTTAACATTCATTCGGACAATTTTGATTCATTCAGTTCCAAGTGATTTATGAAAATACAGTTAAAGACTTTTTTTTTTTCAAAATGTAAATGCGTGTCGACTCTTGAATGCCTTATTTCTATACTTAAGAAAATATTAAGTATATATAGTGGTCTTCATCGTCTGCTTTGAATGTTATAAATATATTGATATTTCTATAGTGAAAGATTATTGGTATGAATGCTCATGTGTACAAATATATCCAGTTTTATTTATACGTATACGTATATATAAGCATATATATGCGCAGTACATAACGCGTGTACATATTTGTCGTGTGTGTGTGTGTGTGTGTGTGTGTGTGTGTGTGTGTGTGTGTGTGTGTGTGTGTGTGTGTGTGTGTGTGTGTGTGTGTGTGTGTGTGTGCATGTATTTGTGTATGCTTGCATGTTTGTATGCATATGCGTGTACGTGAGCGTGTGTGTGTGTGTGTGTGTGTGTGAAAAAAGTAAAGGCAAAGTTACATAACCTGATAAAAACACAACTACACAAATCAATGATGAACATAAGCGCAGCACATTATATCACTCAGACGACGCCTAAGATATAACTACAGTATACAGTCACTACGAACCGTATTTCCCAGAGACAGAGACATAGATACCAATGCAAAATGTACAGAGCACCTTAGGCTCATAGTCCTGTATGTTCCCTCCTTTGGCACACGAAAACTACGTCCTCTCGATCAAAAAACTCTCTTCAAGTAATATGATTTGTCAAACGCGTACATTACAGTCTTCTTTATAGAAAGTGGCCTTTGATATGATTCATAATGTAAAAGCTGTTGTTTTTTAATAGACTGGGCTTGTCTTTGATACGATTCATAAAGCAAAAGTTTTTTAAAAGATTCTAACCTTATCTCTGATATAATTCACAATGTAAAAAGATTTTATAAGATTCTGGCCCCGTCTCTGACATAATTCATTGTTTTTTTCCGATCAAGTGGGACATCTAATTAAGGTCAGTCATTTCATGTCACTTTTAGAGATATATAACTGATAGCCTTCTATATCAATTGAAATTCAATTTGTTATGATATTTTCCTTGTTCCGTACATACAATTTTTCAAGCAATACCATCGG
>NC_051393.1:53055745-53063245 GCF_015228065.2 Penaeus monodon | reverse complement strand
AGGGAAGGGAAGTGGCAGGAAAAAGAGAGATGGAGGAATTGAAGATCGAAAGAGAGCCGGAGAGAATGACGGAGAGAGGACAGAAGAGAGAGAATATAAAAAAGGAAATGGAGAGAGAAGGAAGAGGAGGATACGGGGAAGGGAATGAAGAGGAGGAAAGGGAGAGAGAAATAATAACAAGCAACCAAAGAAGAGATAAGATACAGAGAAAAAAAATATGACGCAGTCGTTCCATTCATCTTAAATAAAATCTATGTTGAAAATCAGCCTCGTATTTTCTCTTCCATTCTCAAAAAAAATAATAGCAATAAAATGAAACAACGAACCACGTCCCTTCTACGGAAAGCTGCTCATCCCTTTTGAAAAGAGAACAGCGCAGAGAACGAGATGAATATAAAATCTGCAAGATAGGGCTAAGCCTAAAATAAATGTATAAATGTTTTCCCTTCTCTTTCTTTCTCTCTCTCTCTCTCTCTCTCTCTCTCTCTCTCTCTCTCTCTCTCTCTCTCTCTCTCTCTCTCTCTCTCTCTCTCTCTCTCCTCTCCCCCTACCTCTCCCTCTCCCCCTCCCTCTCCCTCTCCCTCTCCCTCTCCCTCTCCCTCTCCCTCCCTCTCCCTCTCTCGTGCGCTGTTTACCAAAACTCTGACCAGATAAACCCCAACCCATGCATCATGCACGGGCAAACACACACAAACTTGTGTAAAAAGAATATGTTTAACTTCAGTAAAGTTGCCTAGATAAGCAAACCTGTTTATCCTCGGACTGCAGGCTTAGTGGTAGTTAAAAAAAGCTTCAGGCTTATATTTCCTTGGGAGAGTGAGAGGGGGAGAGAGGGGGGAGGATGGAGAGAGAGAGAGGAGGAGAGAGAGGGGGGGGGGGGGGGAAGAGAGAGAGAGAGAGAGAGAGTGAGTGAGGGAGAGAGAAAGAGAGAGAGAATAGAAGAGAGAGAGAGGGAGGGGGAGGGGAGAGAGAGAGAGAGAGAGAGAGAGAGAGAGAGAGAGAGAGAGAGAGAGAGAGAGAGAGAGAGAGAGAGAGAGAGAGAGAGAGAGAATAGAAGAGAGAGAGAGGGAGGGGGAGGGGAGAGAGAAAGAGAGAGAGAATAGAAGAGAGAGAGAGGGAGGGGGAGGGGAGAGAGAGAGAGAGAGAGAGAGAGAGAAAGAGAGAGAGAGAGAGAGAGAGAGAGAGAGAGAGAGAGAGAGAGAGAGAGAGAGAGAGAGAGAGAGAGGAGAGAAGTGAATTGGAATGGAAAGAAAGAGGGAGAAAGAGTTGATAAGAACAAGAGTGAAAAAGAAGAAAGCAAAAGAAGAGAGATTAAAAGGGGACTGAGGAAGGAACGGGAAGGTGGAGAGAGATAAGACAAATAAAAGGACAAAGGGTGAGAAACAAGAGAGAGAGAGAGAGACCGAGAGCGAAAATGCGAGAGGGTGAAAGAGTGGAAGACGAATACAAAGAACAGGACAGAAAAGTGATAACCTGGCGTTGCATCTTCCCTCAACTTGGACAAGCTTTGATGATGATATCGCCTTCTCCCTGATCCCTGAAGTAACTCAGGAAACTAAAATCCTTTTGTTACCCTGATAATGCATGATTTATCTATAGTAGGTTAGGTCCAGTTACCGCATGAGGGCACTAAGCGCATAATGGCACTAGGCGCATAATGGCAGTTGATGCATAATGGCACTTATCACGTAATAGCACTTAGCGTATGTTGGCAGTCAGCGCATAACACCAGTTTGCGAATAAAGACAATTAGCACGTAATGGTAGTGAGAAAAGCACTCGTTCGACCTCTTGCTTTTTTTTGCCGTGCATGTTCCTCCTGATCGACAGACGTTGACCCGGTGTGAAGGAAAGTTTCTTCAACCAAAATTCGCCTCTACGACTGACAGCTTTCTTCAGCGGAAAGTCACTTTGCCTCTGGCTCCCATGATGATGTCTGACAGCCCCCTTTGGCCTGGAAGATATTACTAATAGGGAAAAAATAAGACTCCGTTGCCGTGATTTTGCAAGTTGCCCAAAATAAGAATATCATATCGGGAATATCGGGTAAGGAGGTCGAAGGCTATTTCTCCGGTAAACGAACTTGCTCCCAACTTGTGAAGCATTGATGAGAACTAAATGCCTACTCCTGCCCAGAGAGAGAGAAAAAGGGGAGAGAGAGAGAGGAGAGGGGGGAGAGGAGAGAGAGGAGAGAGAGAGAGGATGCCTACTCCTGCCCAGAGAGAGAGAGAGAGAGAGAGAGAGAAAACGAGAGAGAGAGAGAGAGAGAGAGAGAGAGAGAGAGAGAGAGAGAGAGAGAGAGAGAGAATAGTTAATGGAGTGACAGTATATTAGTTATGTTTGGACAGCTATAGCAGCAACAGTTTATTCAGAATCGGTACTTAAATCTCACCACCACCACCTTTAACAAGATATTAACTGACTGGTATTACGAATTCGGTCACCAATTTGAAGAATATCATGGCAACGGGTATTTCTACAACCTCCCTGAACTGCTGATGTCTGAGCGGAACCTTTGGCTAACGAAATCTATGCCTTCCTAATTGACCGCCATCTGCCACACCGGTACATTCCCCCCGATCTATTAGGAGATGTAGTAAAGAGATGTATTTCTTCAGATTATATCTTTATCAGAAATCATGATGTTCATTCTCATTCATACTTTTTCAAACCCTCTGGGAAGGGAACAATGAATCGCCAAAACTGCAGTAACTATTGAGGCATTACAAAGGTCAATATATCTGGTAGAGTGTTTAATACCATCCCTCTCAGACCTTTAAAAGATCAGCTATTAAGGCACCAGACAGGAGAAATAAACCTGGTTTCACTCGTCGGCAGATTTTACAAACATCCTGATCCCATCTAACAGTGAGTCTTAACAAAGCGCCATCTTGTGTTCGGTCGTTATCATTATCAGAATTTTCGTTGTCTGTTTTAATTTGTTTCATCCATTTTATCTCTCTCTCTCTCTCTCTCTCCCTCTCTCTCTCTCTCTCTCTCTCTCTCTCTCTCTCTCTCTCTCTCTCTCTCTCTCTCTCTCTCTCTCCTCTTTCTATTTTCCTACCTATGTATCTATCTATGTCTGTCTATCTATCTATCTATCTGTCTATCTATCTATCTATCTATCTATATATATATATACAAAAAATGTGTGTATATATATATATATATATATATATATATATATATATATATATATATATATATATATATATATATATGTAAATATATATATACATATGTGTGTGTGTGTGTGTGTGTGTGAATCTCTCAATCTCTCTCTCTCTCTCTCTCTCTCTCTCTCTCTCTCTCTCTCTCTCTCTCTCTCTCTCTCTCCTTCCCTCCCTCCCACCCTCCAATCCTCCCAGCCTCCCTCAATCCCTCCCTCCCACCCTCTCCCTCCCACCCTCCTCCCCTCCCTCTCTCTTTCCTTTTTCTTTTTTCCTCTCTCTTTTCTTTTTCTTTTTTTCCTCTCTCCCTTCCACGATTTCTTTCCCCAAAGACTTTGAAAACAGCAATGGTTTTTCGGGTTTTCTTTATGTTTAATTTCTTAAGTGTTTCCGCAGACTTCCTTGAGATTTCGTCGCTTTGTTTATTCCACTTTGCTTTCAGGCTAAAGCTCGATTTTTTTCTTCTTTTTATGGGGGAATTTTATGAACGGACTAAAGGATTTTCAAGGTTTGGATATATATATATATATATATATATATATATATATATATGTATATATATATGATTATAATTATATATATATATACATATATATATATATATATATATATGTATATCTTTCAGCTTTTCAGCTTTTCCAAGTCAAACTTTATGCGTCTCTGCGAAACCTTCTTCTCTTTTGAGAGTCGCATTCTGAATGTCATCATAACTGGGTCGTGATCACTACCAGTATCCGGTATATAATCTATTTGATTATGTGTGACTCCATCTGGTGAATGCCACGTTGTTCTTCTCGATAGTTTATGATTATGGAGAGTATTAGCCACAACTAAAAAGCTGGAAAAGCTGAAAGACAGGGAAGTAGCAGAAAAGTATAGAAGTGAACTGGCGGGGAGATTGTGATCAGTGACCAGTTCACTGATATAACTTTCAACACAGCAAATGAGATTTTAGGAAAAGCCAAACCAATTAAAAGACCATGGATAACACCAGAAATCCTACAAAAGTGTGAAGAAAGAAGAGAACTAAAGAAAAATAGATTTACCAACAATGAAAGTCTGGGCCAGTATAGAAAGGCAAACAAGGAGGTAAAAAGAGCTATCATCAAAGCAAAAGATAATTGGGTTGAAAAACAAGCTGAGGATATTGAACAAAGCTTAGCAGTAAACGATTCTAGAAAAGCCTACAGTGTAATCAAGAGCTTAACAAAGGAGAAGACAGGAAGAACAAAAGTCATAGAAGATAAAACCGGTCAGCTGTTAACAAATAACACCGAAGTGACAGCTAGATGGAAAGAATACTGCCGCGAGTTGTACCAACATCAAGCAGACGTTGATGGAACAGTATTAGCAGAGGCTACATCAGAGGGAGAACCAGAACCAGTCATCTTAGAGTCGGAAGTAAGGGCAGCGATTATAAAGTTGAAAATGAATAAAGCACCTGGATATGACAATCTTCCAGCAGAATTATTTAAGTGCGGTGGGATCCCATTATCGAAACCTTACATCTTCTGCGCAACCGAATACTCCAAACTGGTAAATGGCCTACACAATGGACCCAGTCCATTCTCATTCCTATCCCAAAAAGGAAAATTAGTAAAGTCATCCTAGCAAAGTCTTACTCACCATCATCCTAAATAGAATAAAACCGGGAATTGAAGAAATTCTAGATGATTCACAAGCTGGCTTCAGAAAAGAACAAATTCTTAATTTAAGGCTCCTTTGTGAAAATCAGAGAAATCATCAGAAGAATGTTTTCCACAACTTTATTGACTTTAAAAAAGCATTCGATAGGGTATGGCACGAAGTGCTATGGCATACAATGGCCAAGTATAACATCAACCAGGGTATGACTAGGCTTATCGAAGAATTATATGAGAATGCGAAAACAACAGCTATGGTAGGTAAGAACTACAGCGAATGGTTTGAAAGTACAGTGGGCGTTAGACAAGGATGCATTCTGTGTCCAACACTTTTCAATTTGTTTTTGGAAAGAATAATGGAAGATGCCCTTGAAAATTTTTCAGGAGGCATAAAGTGTACAGGACGTGTAGTTAACAACTTACGGTTTGCTGATGACATAGACTTGATAGCGGAAGATGCGGAAGAATTAGCAGAAATAACAAGACGACTGGATGAAACATCACACAGGTATGGAATGGAAATTAGTGCAGAAAAAAGTAAAATAATGGTCAGTGGGAGGAACATCAATCGAAACGTACTGGTCTATGTTAGAGGAGAACAACTAGAACATGTGTCAGAATTCAAATATCTAGGTGCAACATTAACAAAAAATGGAACCAGCGAAATTGAAGTTAAACATCGTGTAGGAATGGCAACAAGTGCTTCAGCTAGATTGGAATCTATTTGGAAAATGAGAAGTATTAGCATGGAAACAAAAATTAAACTACTAAACTCGATGGTAAAAAGCATTTTAATGTATGGATGCAAGAGTTGGACAATAACTGATAAGATCTGGAAAAAGGTGGAAGCTTTTGAAATGAAATGTTACAGAAGGTTGCTAGGAATAACATGGCGAGAGAGGCGAACAAATGGCTATGTCTGGAATAAGATAATAGAACATTTTACCATAGGAAAGGACAGGCCAGAACCATTCATGCGCACTATCGCCAAACGCAAACTTCAGTTCTTTGGACACCAGGTCAGGAGAAATAAAACAACAAAGTTTCTCATGCAAGACTACTGTGAGGGAACACGCCAACAAGGTAGGCCAATAAGAACATGGCAACACGACATAAAGGAGTGGACATCTCTTAACATTCAGAGAGCTTGTCACCACAGTCTCAACAGGAGGAAATGGGAGAAGGATGCCAAGACATGGGTGCAATTCGGCCTAAGCGGCTGAGGTCATGATGATGATGATATGTATATAATCATATATGTATGTGTGTGTGTGTGTGTGTGTTAATAGATAGATATATATAGATATATATTCATATATATATATATATATATATATATATATATATATATATATATATATATATATATATATTCATATATATATATATATACATACATATATATATATATATATATATATATATATATATATATATATATATATATACAGAGTGTGTGCGTGCGTGTACACACACACACACACACACACACACACACACACACACACACACACACACACACACACACACACACATGCAACATCAATACAAACAGATACCCACAGCATGTCCATCAAACCCAGTGAATTTCGCTCTAAAGAGATTTAAAGCAAAATCCCCTTTTAGTCACGTGACCGAAGGGGGTTCGTTGAATCTGTTGCTTCCTCCCAGCGGATGCAAAGCCGACCGGAATGCAACGAACATCAACGTTGCAAATTGCGTTAGAGCCACGGCGATGTGACGGACGCTGCGTGAGGTGCGGTGGGTGCTGAGACAAATAGATAGATAGATGGTTAGTTGGATAGATAGATAGGTAGAGGGATTGATGTTTGGATAGATTAGGAGATAGACAGACGGATAGTTGGACAGATGAGGAGATAGATGGATTGATAGTTGGATAGATGGGGAGAGAGATAGACGAATATTTGGGGAGAAAGAGAAAGACAGACAGATAGTTGGGTAGACAGAGAGAGACGGATAGTTGAATAGATGGAAAAATGGATAGACGGATAGCTGGATAGATAAAAGACGGAATAAAGATAGATCTAAGGATATTTGGATAGATAGAGAGAAAGATGGATAGTTGGATAGAGTGATAGACGGATAGTTGGATAGATACAGAGAGACAGATGGATAATTTTAAAGAGAGAGAGATAGGGAGATAGTTGGACAGATAGCGAGACGGGTTGATAGATAGAGAGATAGATTAGACGTATAGTTGGATACACAGAGAGATGGATAGACGTATTGTTGGATAGATAGAAAGATAGGTAGGTAGTTGGGTAGATAGCGAGACGGACGGATAGTTGATAAAATAATAGATTGATTGATAGATGTTGGATATATGGAGACATACAGGCCGCGGTGGCCGAGTGGTTGGAGCATCGGACTCAAGACTGGCACGACGGCAATCTGAGTTCGAGGGTTCGAGTCACCGGCCGGCGCGTTGTTCCCTTGGGCAAGGAACTTCACCTCGATTGACTGCTTAGCCACTGGGTGGCCAAGCCAGCCCAAGTCAGTGCCGGTCCCAGAACCGGGTAAATAGAGATGGTGGCTATAAAAACACCGGGCGGAAGGCAACGGCAAACCACCGTTCTATTGCCAGAAATCATGACCATGAGCCAACGTCTGTAGCAGGCACTAAAAAAAAATGGAAGTTAATAGCAAGGACAGTATGATAGCCATCAT
>NC_051393.1:53031623-53036623 GCF_015228065.2 Penaeus monodon | reverse complement strand
TCGCCATCACTTCAAAGCGAGAATTCATTGCAGAAAAATAAACATTCAACTTATCACACAAGAAGTCAGGAGAGCGAGTCAAAGGGATATTGAGAAGGAGAGTGAGAGAAGAGTGTGTGTGGATGGGGTGTGTGTGTGTCTGTGTGTGTGTTTGTGTGGATGTGTGTGTGTGTGTGTGTCTGTGTGTGTGTGTGTGTGTGTGTGTGTGTGTGTGTGTGGTGTGTGTGGTGTGTGTGTGTGTGTGTGTGTGTGTGTGTGTTTGTGTGGGTGGGTGTGTTTGTGTGGTTGTTTGTTTGTGTTTGTGGGTGATGTATGTGTGTTTGGGGGGGGGAGTACTTGTGAATGTGTATTTGTTTGCGCGTGTGGATGAGTGTTTAAGCGCGTGTGTGAGTACGTGCGCATGCAAGCGTGTGTATGTGCACATGTGTATGAGTGAGTGTTCGTAAACATATCCTCCCAGTGTCGCAATCAAACTATTTGAAAATCATCGAAAAAAACGCTGTTTGATGCCGGGACATCACGTGTTTTCCCCGGCAATCATTGTTAGTAAAATTCACGTTGACATTTCAAAGTGATTTGTGCGAAGTAGGATGGAATGAAGGCCGCGATTCCTTCAAGTGTTTGCCATCGAGAGGGAGAGAAAGGGACAAGGAAGCGTCGAACGCAGCCGTGACAGAATATGAAAAGTGATTTATAGATACATACTTTGGTGTGTCTATATATATATGTGTGTGTGTGTGTGTGTGTGTGTGTGTGTGCATATACATATATATATATATATATATATATATATATATATATATATATATATTTATATAAGAGAGAGAGAGAATTATATATATTTTATATATATATATATATATATAATATATATATATATATATATATGTATATATATGTATATATATATATATATATATATATATATATATATATATAATATATATTCTCTCTCTCTCACTCTCTCTCACTTTTTCTCTCACTCACACACACACACATCCACGCGCCCGACATACTATCTACATGAGTAGATAAATGTCTATGATTATTTAATTGTTCATTATCTTAAAGAAAAAAAAAACGCATTCACACTCTAGTTCTTTTCACTGATGAATCAACAATTCTACGAACAATTTCCATCCTCGTTTTACCCATTCTCCATTGTGTTTTTCCTTCTTCTTCTTCTTCTTCTTCTTCTTCTTCTCCTTCTTCTTCCCATTTTCCTTTTTCATTAGCCTTTCATTTTCGTCACAATTATCATACACCTTCCTCATAGACTGCATCATAAGAA
Organism: Penaeus monodon; assembly: GCF_015228065.2. Taxonomy (NCBI): domain Eukaryota; kingdom Metazoa; phylum Arthropoda; class Malacostraca; order Decapoda; family Penaeidae; genus Penaeus; species Penaeus monodon. Next base: position 53,035,332 of record NC_051393.1, on the reverse strand, counting down.
CAACATACTATGCAGGCTAAGGCAACGGTTCGCTACTTTCACGTCCGCGGCGGGACGTTTAAAAAGACCGCGTCATGGTCACGTGATCGATGCCTGTGGGTGAAGTTCACGCGTTTCTGTCAAAAAAATAATAATAATAAATAATATTAATAATAAATAAATAAATAAATAAATAAATAAATAAATGAAAAGGAAAGAGAAAAAAAATCGAGTTTTCTTTAGAGTTTCCTCTTCTTCATTATGAAGGGGGGGGGGGTTGTTCGCGCGTTTTCTGTTTAAAAAAATATGACATTAATAAAAAGGTAGTGTTTACTTTGATTTCTCTATTTTCAAGGGAACGAGGTTGTGTTCGTGCGTTTTCTGTTTTAAAAAATGGCATTTTATTAGCGGTTTTTTCTTCTTTTCATGGATGGAATATAGTTTTCAAGTTATTTTATATTTATTTATTTTTCCCCACACACAGCTACTGCACAGAGATCCGGCATTAAGCAGAGTTAGGGGCGTGTGCGTCTATCAAAAAAAAAGTATATATATGTTATATATATGTTATAAATATATATATATATATATATATATATATATATGTATGTCGATGTTTCTTTTGGTTTTTTTTTTTCTTTTTAAGAGATATATTCTTTCTAGTTCACTATTTATCTTTTATATGTTCTAAGTTCTTTTCACGCTTATCTACTGCACCGAAAGTCGACATTAAGCAGGGTTAGAGGGGGTCTCTTCCACCCCCTTCCCCCCCTCCCCCTCCTCCCCCTCCCTTCCCCCCTTCCCCTCCTCCCCCTCCTCCCCTTCCTCCCCCTCCTCCCCTCCTCCCCCGCTTCCCCCCCAGCCCCTCCTCCCCCCTTTCGTACCCTGAAGAGAGCTCGGGTGATCGATCACTTTATGGACGAAGTTACCCAAACGGACACAGATTTTGGATATTCGGCGACTGGAAACGACTTGTGTTTCATTCTTCGATAATGTTGCTGGTTTTTTTTTTTTTGTCGCATTCGTTGTATTTTGGCAAAAGGACGGAGGTTTTAGAAGAGCGAGGGGAAAAGTTTCGCGTTCCGTCTGCACTTGTTTGTACATAAATTTGCGGTACTTCCATGTGTGTGTGTGTGTGTGTGTGTGTGTAAGTGTGTATATATCATACATTTGCACAAATAGATGATAAAATTAGAAAAAAAATAAAACTTATAACAAATCTATCACACTCACAAAATGATAATAATAATAATAATAATAATAATGATAATAATAATGATGATAATAATGATAATAAATCACACTGAGCAACATTTACCGATTTAGAAAAGAAAATGTATGTGTCAAAAACACGACACAGACTAATGGAATAAATAAAATGACAAGGATGCATATTCATCTTAAGCAAGACACACAGACTCCAATATGGAAAAACTCACCCCCCCCCCTCCCTCATATGCCTCCATCCTCACCCCACCATCCTATCCTCACTCCCTATCCTCACCCCATCCTATCCTCCTCCCCCTATCCCCTCCCCTCCCCATCCTCGCCCCCCCCTTATCCTCACTCCCTATCCTCACCCCATCCTATCCCCATCCCCCATCCTCTCTCTCCCCATCCTCACCACACCCCCATCCTTACCCCCCTATTCTCACCCCCTATCCCCACCCCCCCATCCTCTCCCCCCTATCCTCACCCCATCCCACCATCTATAAATATAAAGATAAGATGATGAATGCCATGTGAGAAATATGTTTTTTTTTTTTTTTTTTTTTGAGGGGGGGGGGGAGACAAGAATCCCATGCATCGCAAATGATATGTCTCTAAAGGTACAACTTGGGGAGGGGGGGGGATTCTTATGGAAAACAGACGATTCTATTTTATCTATATGACACTTTTTTCGTTCTTCTATAGTTGTATTTAGTCATTTCATTGAAAAAATAGTGCATATATTTGTAAAAAAATGGTAAGAAATCCATATGGGTCTATTCCTTCCATCAGAAGATCCGAATTTCGACCTTACGGAGGAAAGAAAGAAAAACGGTCGCAAGCAAGAAGGATTCCCTTCCTCAAGACAAGCCTTTGGAAATATACAATACAAGGCTTTCCACGGGAAGAAAGGGAGGAGGGGGAGGGGGTAATGTGGGGGGGAGGAGGAGGAAGAAGATTGGGAGGAAAGGAAGGGAGGGAGGGGAGGGGAGGAGAAGGAGGGGGACGGGAAGGGAGATGATGGGTAAGAAGGAGGAGAGAGGAAAAGGAGAAGAAAAAGGAGAGGGAGGGAGGAAAGGAAGGGAGGGAGGAAGGAGACTGAGAAGGGAGAGGAGAAAAGGGGACAGAGAAAGAATTTGAGAGGAGGAGGAAGACTGAGAAAAAAGATAAGGAAGGAAGAAGAAGAAGAAGGGAAACAGAGAAAGGACGAGAAAGAGAAGGAATAAAGATAGTGAAGAAAAAAAGGGAGGGAAAGGAAAGGAAGAAAACAAAACAGAAACCCCTTCTCCCCGAAACAAGACTTTAGGAAAAAAAATAGGCAGGAACCTCTCCGCTGAGCTTCAAGGGGGATTTACCCGACGGTCTAATACGACCTCGGATTTTTACACTGAATAATTCCAGGAGGCTGTTGGAGATGGCAGTTTGTCAAGAGGGCGACTGTTTGTGAAGGAGGGAGTCGCGGAAGGTGGAGAGAGGGAATTTTCGTGTGGGAATGAGGAGGGAGGAGGGAGGGAGGGAGGAGGGAGGGAGGGAGAGAGGAGAGGGAAGGGTGGTAGAGGGAAGGAGGGCAGGAGGTGGGAGAAGGAGAGAGGGAATTTTCTGTGGGAATGAGGGGAGAGGAGGGAGGAAGGAGAGGAGGGAGAGGGAGTAAGTGAGGAGAGGTGGAGAGGAGGAAGGGAATTTGTCGGGAATGGGGAGGAGGAGGAGAAGGAGAGAGGAGGAGGAGGAGAAGGAGAAAGGAGGAGGAGAAGGAGAGAGGAGGAGGAGAAGGAGAGAGGAGGGTGGGAGGTAAAGGGAATGAGGGATAGAAGAGGAGGAGGAAGAGGGGGAGGAAAGGAAAGGGAGAGAGATGGGATGAGGCGGTAATGAGGAGAGGATGAAGGGAAAACGCGAATATTTGCGAACGAGGGAATAGCGGAAGGTGGAGAAGATAATTTTCATCCGGGAATGAAAATGGGGGGAGGGGGCAAGGAGGGAGGGGAGGGAGGAGGGAGGGAAGGGGAAAGGAAGGGGAAGGGAGGGAGAAGAGAGAAGGAAGAGAGAGGTGGAGGGGGCGATGGGGAGAGGAGGAAAGGAAGGAAGGACGGAGGGAGGAGGGAGAAAGGAAGGAATGAGGGAGTGAGGAGAGAGAAAGGAGATGGGAGAGAAGGAGGAAAATGGGAAAGGAAAGCATAGAGAAAGAGAGAATAAGAAAAAGGAAGGAAAGAATGGGGAAGAATCGAAGAGGCGAAGAGGGGGATGGAAAAAAAACAGAAAGAAGTAACAGAAACAAGAGATGAAGAAGAGGGGAAAAAAATGAGAAAACTACGAAGAAGAAAATAAAGAAGCAAGAGAAGAAGAGAGAGAGAAAAAAAAAACGAAAAATGAGGAGCAAAAAAAAGGAAAAAAAAAAATGAATGTGAACAGGAGATAGGGAAATCCAGAAGAAAAGATCATGTTGAGGGAAGAGGGTGAGGGGAGGAGAGGGGAAAGAGGGGGAAGGAGGGGGAGGGAAAGGAGAGGCTGCAGGAGATATTGGTCT
>NC_051393.1:53019123-53021623 GCF_015228065.2 Penaeus monodon | reverse complement strand
CAGATAGACAAATAGACAGATAAATAACCAGACAGACAAACAGACATATAAATAGACAGACAAATGGACAGGCAGACAAACACACAGACAGACAAACAGCTAGATATATAGACCCACAAATAGTGGACAACATCCCGCCGGGCCTAAGCCACCCATAGAGCTCAAAGAGGAGAGCTCACCGACCTCTCTTTGTGTGAAGTCCATCTGATCATGTCAAAGGCCGGGTCGCTGAGTCGTGTCCCTTGTCAACTAACACTCTTTTTCCCCCTCTTTTTTCCCCTCTTTCTCTCTCTCTTCTTCTCTCTCTCTCTCTTTTCTCTCTTCTTTTTTCTCTGTCTCTCTTTCTTCTCTCATTCTTTCCCTTTCTCTTTTTCTCTTTTCGTTTCCTCCCTATCATCTCCCTCTATTTCCCTCTCTATTTTCTACTCTCCCTTTCCCCTCTCTCTCTTTTTCCCTGTTTCCCTTTTATTTTTCTCCTTATTATTTCCCTCTTTCTCCCATTTTCTCAATTTTTTATCCTGCTTTCATTGCTTTATTCTCGATTTTTCGTTATTTCATGTCATCCTCTTTCCTTATTTATGCTACTTTCGCCCTTTCATTGCTCCTTTGATCTCCCCTCTCTTTCTTATTTATCATCACTCTTTCCTTCCCTCCCTCCCTCTATCACATCAACACTCCCTCCCCATCCCCTCCCATCCCTCCCCCTACCCATCTCATGCTTCCCCTCCCCTTCCCATCCCTTCCCTTCCCCTCCCCTTCCCCTTCCCCTCCCCTTCCCCTTCCCCTTCCCTTCCCTCCCTTCCCTTCCCTCCCTTCCCTTCCCTCCCTTCCCTCCCCTCCCCTTCCCCTTCGACGTTTAATCCCAGGGAAGAACTGAAGGATTTCCTGCCGCCGTGAACATATATGTTACAAAGTGACTTTAGAATGACTAAATCCTAGTCTCTCTATGCTAGGATTTCCTGCTCTTGATTCTTTTGTTTATTTTTCTTTCATTTTGTTTTTTTCTTTCACTTATTTTCAATTTGTTTTTGTTTTTTTTCCGTTCGTTCATTTCTTTTATTTTCTATCCTTTTTTTATTCTTACATTCTGTCTTTTCTTTTTCTCTTTGTCATTTTCTTTCATTTCTTTCTTATTTTCTCTGTTTCCTTTTTTCATTCGACCTTCTTTATTCTTTTATTTTGTCTTTATTTCCCCGTTCTTTCGTTTTGTCTTTTCTCTCTCCGTTGATTGTTTTTCCTTCCTCTTTCTTTCATTTCTTTCATTATTTCCTTTTCTTTTTCTTTTTTTTCTCCTTCCTTTACCATGAGTTTTTTCCCTGTTTTTTCTTCTTCTTTCATTCTCTCTTTTCTTTAATCCTTTAATTCCTTCTTTAATCTTGTCTTTTCTCTGTCTCGTTCTTTCTTATTATATTTCCTTTCTTCTTCCTTCTTGTTTTCCCTTTTCATTCTAACTTTTATTTTTTCTTTCTACCTTTTTCCTTATTTTATTTTGTATATCATTTTTTCATTATTATTATTATTATTATCATCATCATATCATTATCATCATTTTATTGTTACTATTATTTCTATCATCATTATTATTTTCATTAATAATATTATTATTATCATTATTATCATTATCATCATCATTATTATTATTATAATTATTATCATTATTAGTATAAGTAATATTACTACTATCATAGTTATCATTATTGTTGGTATCATTATCATTATTATTATCACTATTGTTATTATCATTATTATTGTCATTATTATTATTTTACTAATAAAATGTTTCTATTGTTCTTTTGGCATACTCATAACTGTAATTATTACTATCATCATTATAAAGAATACTGTTATTCTTTTGATTATGATCATCATTCTGATTATAATTATCAAATGATACTATTACTATTACCATTGTTAATATCATCCATGTTATTATCATTATTACTATCCTTCTCATAATCATTATCATTATCAACTCTTTCCACTGTCAGAAATTTTCCCCATTACTGCAATCCATCAAAATAAAAAATAAAAAATCCGAATACAATAACACAACAACCAGAGCAACAACAACAACAACAAAAATCAAAAAGAAACACAAAAATATCCTAATAACTTCAGTGGCACTTGAGACAATACACGAAAAAAAAATCCAAACCATTCTTTGTCAGAATAACAACAGTTTTGAAGTGACAAAAATATCAGTCCTTTGAAGATGCTCGAGAGAAAATTTTGCGAGGAAGAAAAATCTCTCTATATATAAAATAGTGATTAGTTGCAGTGCAATTTGTTTTTTTTTTTACCCTCCTCCGTTGTGAAAGTAATAATAGTTTAAAGTTATAAGAAGGAGAAAAAAGAAGATGAAGAAGAATAAAAATATCCTGAAAGTTAGATCACCATCACCATTTCTCTCTTTTTTCTTTCTTTCTCTCTTTCGTATTTCCCTGTTTATTTTCGAATGCACGAGGCTCATAAAGGAGATCAGGTCAAAGATGTAAGCGCA
>NC_051393.1:53009123-53011623 GCF_015228065.2 Penaeus monodon | reverse complement strand
GTGTGTGTGTGTGTGTGTGTGTGTGTGTGTGTGTGTGTGTGTGTGTGTGTTGTTGTATGTGTGTGTGTGTGTGTGTGTCTGTATGTATGTGTGTATGTGTGTGTGTGTGTGTGTGCGTGTGTGTGTGTTTGTATAGATATACATAAACTTATATATAGATATGATTTTACCACCTTAAGTTATCAAAGCAATTTTTTTTTCGCCATCTTCTTTTAAATTATCTGTACCTCTCTCTTCCTTCTTTTCGCCCCCTCTTTCTTTTTCTCTGTCTTTGCTTCTCCTTTTCTCTTCCTTCCTCTTTCTTCTCCCCCTTCCCCTCTCTCCTCTTCAATTCCTTCTTTCTTATCTTGTTGCTTTTTCTTCTCCCTTCGCTCTCATCTTTACTTTTCATCCTCTTCCTCCCTTCTACTTATCTTCCAACTCTCTTGTTCCTCCTCTTCTTCCTCTCTTCTCCTCCACCTTTCTTTCTCTCTCTCCTCCTTCATTTTGTTTGCCCTTTCCTCGATTCTCTGTTTTTCCTCCCCCTCCTCTTTTACTTCTTCTTTTCTTCCCTCTCTCCTCTTCCATTATCCCTCTCTCCTATTTCCTCCTCCTCTCTGTTCTTCTCCCCTCCATCTTCTTTTACTCCCCCTCCTCCTCGTCTCTTTCTCTACTCCTTCGTGGAATAATTAGTATTGGAATTAGCGTAAGGACAGGAGGGAGGGAGGGAGGGAGGGAGGGAGGGAGGGAGAGAAAGGTGGAGGTATAGAGGGAGGGAGAGAGGGTGGGAGGGATGGAAGGAGGGAGGGAGGGAGAGAGAAAAAGGGAGAGAGAAAAGGGAGGGAGAGAGGTAGAGGGAGGGAGGGAGGGAGAGAAGGATGAAGATATAGGGGAAGGGAGATTGAGAGAAAGGGAGAAACGGAGGGAAGAATCAAGACAGAAGGAGAGACAGAAGGATAAAGAGAAGAAAGGAAGGAAGGACTGCCCTATGTGCTAAGTGTTTCCTCTGTTGCACATTTTAAACCTATTTTAGAGAGTTTAGGATAGGAGTGGGATTTTGTTTTGGTTTGTTCTATATTATATATTAATACATTTTTTAATGTAATTAAGAGAAATATTGAATATAGTTTTTTTTTTTCTGGACATGATTTTGGCACTTCAAAATACCCTAGATTTTGAAGGTGCCAGATAAACCTCTTCCTCTATTTCCCCCTTTCGTCTCCTCCTCCTTCTCTTCATCCCCCATTCTTCTTTACTCTCCTCTTCCTTTTGTTCATCCCTTCTCCCTACTTTTTTTCTCCTCCTTTCTTCTCGTTCTTCTCCACCCTTCTCCCCTTCCTCTCTTCTCCACTCTACTCTCCTTCCATTTGTTATTCGTTTTCCCTCCTCCTTCTCCTCTTCCTCCTCCTCTTCCTTCTCTTAAGAATAGATCTTTCACTCTCCATTTATTCTATCAAGAAAAATACTACACCCTTCTTAAGAAAAAAAAATTGAAATAAAAAAAAAAAAAGCTTTTTCCCGAAACTCTTATTTCCCGCTCAAGCAACAGGTCCCTAAAGAAAAGCGAATTTGCATAATTTTGTACTTAAGCGAACGCCTTAGGAATTATTCAAGTGAAATATATTAGACGCCACAACATTTTCCGCGGTTAGTGAAAGGAGCTCGCGTCCGGAGGCAGCGCCTGCCTTGCGAGGCACCTGGCCGGCTCTCGCTGCGGGGGGGAGGGTCTGTGGGTGTGGGTGTGTGTATATGCATTTGTGTATATATGTATGTGTGTGTGTATGTATATATATGTATATATATAAATATATATGTATATACATATATATATATACATATATATATATATATATATACATATATTTGTATGCATATATATACATATATATATAATATATTTATATATATGTATGTGTATGTGTATATATATATATATATATATATATATATATATATATATAATATATATATATATATATATATATATATACATATATGTATATATACATACACACACAAACACATACACACCAAACGTACACACACACACACAAACACACACACACACACACACACACACACACACATACATATAATATATATAATATATATATATATATATATATATATATATTATATATATATATATATATATATATATATATACATATATATATATATATATATATATATATATATATATATATGGGGACGCGGGGCCGAATGGTTAGAGCGTCGGACTCAAGACTGTCACGACGGCAATCTGAGTTCGAGGGTTCGAGTCACTGGCCGGCGCGTTGTTCCCTTGGGCAAGGAACTTCACCTCAATTGCCTACCTAGCCACTGGGTGGCCAAGCCAGCCCAAAGCCAGTGCTGGTCCCAAGCCCGGATAAAATAGAGAGAATGATTACCTAAAAGGTACCACCGGCACTCTCCGTGGAAAGGAACTGGGGACCCTACCACGTACTCACTCCAAGAGCATCACAACATGAAAACTACAATTAAGTATCATGCTGTGACC
>NC_051393.1:52999123-53004123 GCF_015228065.2 Penaeus monodon | reverse complement strand
AATTCAGCCTGACCAATAAGTCTACGGGACCACGCGCCAGTTTTCACTAAGTCGGCTTATATATGTCAGGTAGTGGTAACACCTTTGAACATTCCTTACATGGAAAATTTGACTTACAAATCATTTATATATATATATATATATATATATATATATATATATATATATATATATATACATATTTATATATATATATATAATATGTATATATATATATATATATATATATATATATATATATATATATATATATATATATATATATTCTCTTAGCAGTTGTGTCCGTAAATATGAATTAACATGTTCACAAATTACGGTATAAAGTAGGGTATAATACTGACAGGCTTACTTAATCCAAGTGAGTGATATATCATATACCTGCATGCAATTAGTTATCTCTTGTTATTATATAATAACTGAATTAAACTTCATATGATAGGCAATTGTTTTACAGTGTTAACTTTCCAGTAAAGATGATGAATGTATGATTGGGTTATTAATGATTTACATATCATTTTCAGGAATGAACGTTTAAAATGTGTGTATGTGTATGTGTATGTGTGTGTGTGCGTGTGCGAATATGTTTTTCTAGTGTTATAAATTTTTATCTTTGATTCTATTTTCGACTATAATTAACTTCGTAACAATTTTTTTTTAGAATTTATTTCCGAATTACTCTATATGAAATGCAAGTGAAGTTAGCAAATATTCTTAATTAACTTTTTGCCCTGACCTAATACAAGGCAGTAGATATGATATGTAATTATATGAAACGGATTAAAATATATAAATATTACTTACTTGTACATTATAGATATATGACACCAATAACCACATTAAAGTAATTAAATTTAATGATATATGTATGATATTAGATTCATTCCCTCTTTCAAATGTTATCAATACAAAATTGAACAATAAATCTTGAGATGATACCTTACACAAATAACAGAACTGAACAACAAAACATATTACATTATTATTATCCTCTAACGTATATTTCAAGATTGTTCAGATAGCATGAACTTATCCTCAAATTTCCTTATACACGCAACATAATTCCTTAGTATGAAAAATGTGTAAGTCATATATTTCGATAACATTTAATTTTATTATTTACTGCAAGTAATACCACGTTATAAATGCTATAATACCACCTTATAATTACTATAATACCACCTTATAATTACTATAATACCACTTTATAAATACTATAACACCACTTTCTAATTGCTGTAATCGCACCTTCTAGATACTATAACATCACCTTATAATTACTATAATAACACTTTATATTTACCATAACACCACCTTGCAATTACTAAAACGCCACCTTATAATTACTATAATGCCACATTATAATTACTGTAATGGACACAGCAATCACCAGATTATCAGTCCTTTATTTGAAAATACTGGAACTTACATTTTGGAAGATATTACCATTCATTGTCCATTTCAAAGGACGATAAATAATATCGACCGTTTATTTCCATTGCATTGATGTATAAATGTAGATAAAAGAAAATATCAATAAACATCAATAAATGTAATCACAGTTGCATATGATGATAGAAATCAATGTATGTTATATATATATATATAGATAGATAGATAGATAGATAGATATATAGAATAGATATAGATATAGATATAGATATAGATATAGATATAGATATATATCAATGTCCTAGTAAATAAAATTCACGTATTAAAGTTTGTTTGTTTTTTTTTAATCACTTTTCAAAATAGATGTTAGAACAATAATAAATCCTACCAACTTTCTTTGAATGCACATTTAATAAAGCCAACTTAATTGATAATCGAATTCAGAAGACAATCTCTCTTAAAATTGCATCTTGTTTCTCTCTCTCTCTCTCTCTCTCTCCCACATTTTAACTAGATTCTTATGAGGCATGACTAATAGTGTTGGCGTGTTGCTGAGTATATTGATAGTTTAAGATATTACCATAAATAACAAATCCATTCCCTAAAAATATTGAAATATAATATAAGATATTATCATAAAGATGTTGTGATATTTCCCTTAAGATATCAGGATATCAAATAACGATATTAAGATATCAAATAAGACATCAAATAAAGATATTAAGATATTAAGCTATCAGAGAAAGATATTAAGATACTACCATTAACAGACAGTTTAAGATATTACATAAAATATACACCAGTTTCCCACAACTTCGACTCTTCCTCACGTCTGCGTTGGGTAAACAGTCTTCTTCTCGTGTTTACGGTTTATCACCAATTAGGGGGACTGGTAAAATAAGCAAAATCGGACTTAATTCAATTCTTATAGTTTATGCATTCTGATGATTACTGGCCTCAAGCATCATGTATGAATTGAGCCACGGTCTTTTAAAAAGGAGGTAACTGATATATCCTAAATCAGATATATATGTTTACTTATACATGTATACATACATATATATATATGCCTGTATACATGCATATACTTACATATAGATAGATAGATGTGTGTGTTTGTGTCGGTGTGTGTGTGTGTGTGTGTCTGTTTGCGTGTACTTGTGCGTGTATGTGTGTGTGTGTGTGTGTGTGTGAGTGGGTGCGTGTGTGAGTGTGTGCGTGAGTGCATGTGTGTACAGGCAAATAGACAGATTACATGCGAACAGGAGGGAGAACTTTTACCAAACCACAACACATACCATTCATAAAAGGAAATAGATATACAGAACCAAAATACCAAATAACGAAAATGGTAAAAGGGAGAAGTTACCCCAAATGTCGAGAAGAGAATATGAAAGCAATGGAACGAGTAACATGACTATGAATCCTCACTAAATCAGAAACTAGTCACCATGAAGCCTGTATGAATGCTCGTGTTATAGGCATCTGGCGAGGCATAACACTCTTTATTCTTTCTGCTGAGGTCTGGTGTTTCATTACTAGAAGCTGGATGCATTAGGTGAATTTTCTTTGGTTGTGTTATTGGGGGGATTTTCAAACACTATTTTTGGCAATGGGTAAAATAGTGTTCGTTCGTGAATTGATTTCATGATGTGTCTCGAAATAACAGATTTGAATTACTTGGAAAATTCTTGTTTTATTTGCTGCTTTTTTATCCTTTGATGTTAAGGTATAGGGAAGAATCTGATATGTTGCTTTGCCAATTAGAGTGTGTGTGTGTGTGTGGTATGTTATTATGTTTATATATAGTTATATTATTATATATATATAGAGAGAGGAGAGAGAAGATAGAGAGAGAGAGAGAGAGAGAGAGAGAGAGAGAGAGAGAGAGTGAGGGGGAGAAAATGAGAGAGGAGAGAGGGGGTGTGAAATTGGAAGGCTCAGACAGGGAAATTTACATAATCGATAAACCAAACGAAAATTCTTCAAGCAGTGCCACTCAGGTTACGGACCTCAGCTATCATCAACCTCAACTTTTTCCTTTATAACTCCATCAATTCAAAATTTTATCATATATTTTCCAGGCTAATATTTCTTCTTATCAATCCGGTCTATAAATGTATTATTAAAAAGAATAGAATATGCATACATATATATATATACATACATACAGTATATATAATATAATATATATATATATATATATATATATATATATATATATATATATATATATATATATATATATATTATATATATATATATATATATATATATATATATATATATATATATATATTATATATATATATATATGCGTGTGTGTGTGTGTGTGTGTTTGTATGTGTGTGTGTTGTGTGTGTGTGTGTGTGTGTGTGTGTGTGTGTGTGTAAATATACATATATTGATAGACAGTTAGATATAGATATATGTGTGTATATATATACATAGATATACATATATATCTATCTATCAGTCAATATATATATATATATATATATATATATATATATATATATATATATATATATATATATTATAATCATATATATATATCTAACTATCTATCATATATATGTATATATTTACTATCATACAACTATAATATACTACTATACTTGTGCGTGTGTAAACTTTGTGCCTGCTTAAAGTTGGTATACTTTTGTATACACGACCAAATTTACCCCAAATTCCAATAAGTGCCATAACAAAAAAGGTGTTCCATCACGACACTCTTGTTGACTTTTTTTTCAAAAATCTAGCACCCATGCGTAGAGGTTTTTACATGGCTCTGTTTTTTTTGAGAGGCCCCCTCCAGTTCCTTCTTCACTCTCTTTGATAAAATTCCGTTTTGGTGTTAAGAGTATCATGACTAGACAGAGGGGGGGAGGGAAGGAGGAAGAGAGAGAGAGGGGAGGGAGAGATAGGAGAGAAAGAGAGAGAGAGAGAGAGAGAGAGAGAGAGAGAGAGAGAGAGAGAGAAGCAAAAACAGAGAGAAACCATGAAATAGAGAGAGAAAAAAAGAAAGAGCAAGAGAGAGAGAAAGAGAGAAGGGGGGAGAGAGGGAAAGACAGAGAGTGAGAGAGACAGAGAGCGAGGAAGAGGAAATAAAGAGAGAGAGGAACAGAGAGAGACAGACAGACAGACAGACAGACGAGAGACAGAGAAAGACCGACAGACAGACAGACAGAGAAAGTCAAACATACAGACAGAACATACACACAGATGGAAAGAGACCTAGAGAAAGATACAATACCGCAACAAGGCATTCTTACAGTAACTCTAAATAACCCAAAACCACATCCTTTAAGCCTACAGAACGCATGAAGTAGGGAAAAGAACACAGAAAAGGGCCATTACATTGCTCCATTATGACAACATTACCTTCTACCTGACCGAGATGAAAGGTTAAGGGTAGCATGACATTAAAGAACAACAGAAGACAGGCAATGAATGGGATCTTGTGCATGAATGATAATGCCTGTGATGCCGTTGGAAAGGGCACGTATGTGCCAAACACTCTGTGAAATGAAGACATTCACTCTCTGTCTTTTGAACTTTCTAATGTTTCCTCTTCCTCTGCCTTTCCTACGCTCCTTCTGTTTAGCCTT
>NC_051393.1:52966623-52979123 GCF_015228065.2 Penaeus monodon | reverse complement strand
CCTCCACCACCACCATCTCCTCCTCCTCATCATTCTTCCTCTTCCTTTCACTCTTTCCTCCTCCTCCACCTCCCCTTGCTCCCATTCCGCATCATCCAACCTCTCTTCCTCTTTCTTCCTTCTTCTCCTCCTTCTCCTCCATTCACTCTCCTCTTCCTCCTCCTCCTCCTCCTCCTTCTCCCCTATTCCTTTTCCTCTTTCTCCTTTTCCTCTTCCTCCTCCTCCTCCCTCTCCTCCTATTCCTTTTCCTCTTCCTCTTCCTCCTCCTCCTCCTCCTCCTCCTTCTCCCCCTATTCCTTTTCCTCTTCCTCCTTCTTCCTCTTCTCCTCCTCCTTTCTCCCCCTATTCCTTTTCCTCTTTCTTCTTCTCTTCCTCCTCCTCCTCTTTCAGTCTTCCCTACCATCAAGTCTCGGTAACTCTGCCCGCCACGAAACACACAAATTCATACATACATACACACATACATAAAGGCAGCTAAATAACAAACCCTCACGCCCACGATTGTCATTTCCGAGAATTATTAACAGTATTAATTTCATCTGTGATATATGTTAGAATAATACGTAGGATATGAGTATGAGAATAATTCCCACACTTGCCTTCCGCCTCCTTTATCCCTCCTTCTTCTTTTCTCCCCTCATCCTCCACATCCCTTTTCCTTTCTCTCCTTCTCTCCTTTTCTTCTCTCACGCCACTTCCTCCCTCCTCCTCCTCCTCCTCCTACTCCTCCTCTTCATCATCTCTCTCTTTTGCCTCCTCCTCTCCTTCCTCTTCTATCTTCTCCCCTTCTGCCACTTCCTTTTTCTTTCTTTTCCTTTTCTTCTTTTTTGTCTTCTTTGGCTTCTCTCTTCTAAACCACCTCATCTACTTCCTATCTTCTCTTTCATCCCACATTACCTGTTCCTTACCTTCGTCTTCTCTCTCTCTCTCTCTCTCTCTCTCTCTCTCTGTCTCTCTCTCTCTCTCTCTCTCTCTCTCTCTCTCTCTCTCTCTCTCTCTCTTTCTCTCTCTCTCTTTCTCTCTCTCTCTTTCTATCTCTCCTCCCTCTCTTTCTCCTTCTCTCTCTCTCTCTCTTTCTCTCTCTCCTCTCTCTCTTCTCCTCCTCTCTCTCTCGTCCTCTCCTTTCTCTCTCTCTCTCTCTTCTCCTCTCTCTCTCTCTCTCCTCTCTCTCTCTCTCTCTCTCTCTCTCTCTCTCTCCTCTCTCTCTCTCTTCTCTCTCTCTCTCTCTCTCTCTCTCTCTCTCTCTCTTCTCTCTCTCTCTCTCTCTCTCTCTCTCTCTCTCTCTCTCTTCCCCCTCCCCTCCTTCCGCTTAATCCTTCAGCATCCCGTTACAGTATAACGATTTTTCCCGTCGCTTATCGCAGGCGCCGAGACGTGCACGCGAGAAGTGTGATAAAGGAAGGAGAAGACGGAGATGGAGGATGATGGAGGGAGATGGAGGCGGAGGAAGGGGAGGAGAAAGAGATGGAGGAAAGGGAGGGAAGGAAGATGGAGGTCAAGGAGGAGGGGGGGGTGGAGGAGAAGGGTGTAGAGAAAGATGGAGGAAAAGAGAGGAGGAGGTGGAGGAAGAGGAGGAGAAGGAGGGTGAGGAAAGGGGAGGGGGAAGAGATGGAGGAAGGGGAGGAGAAGGTAGGAAATAAAGGTAGTGGAGAAAGAGATCGAGAAAGGAGACAGTGAGGTGGACGAAGGGTAAGGGAAGGAGGAGGAGGTAGAGTAAGGAGGAAGATGGAGGTGAAAGAAGGGGGAGGAGAAGAAAAAGAAGGAGATGGAGATAAAATGATAAAAGGGTGAGGAAGAGAGGAGGGAGAGTAAAAAGTGGAGTTTGAAGAGGAAGAGAAAGAGAGGGAGGAAGGTGGGAAGATAGAAATAAAAGAGTAGAAAGAGAGAAAGGTAGAGGAAGAAGAGGAAATGAAAGAGGCGGGGTCTAGGTACAGAAGGAAGATGGAAAAGGGGAAAATAAGGAAATATATACATACATATATTCATGCATACATAAATACATACATAAATACATAAATGCATAAATACATACATACATACATACATACATACATACATACATACATACATGCATGCATACATATATACATACACACATTCCCTTCTCTTCCCTCCCTTTCCCTTCCCTTCCTTTCCCTAAACTTCCCTTCCCTTCTCTTCCCTCCCCTTCCCTTCCCTCCCCTTCCCTCCCCTCCCCTTCCCTTCCCTTCCCTTCCCTTCCCTCCCCTCCCCTTCCCTTCCCTCCCCTTCCCTCCCCTTCCCTTCCCTCCCCTTCCCTTCCCTTCCCTTCCCTTCCCTCCCCTCCCCTCCCCTTCCCTTCCCTCCCCTTCCTCCCTCCCTTCTTCCCTTCCCTTCCCTTCCCTTCCCTTCCCTTCCCTCCCTTCCCTCCCTTCCCCTTCCTCCCCTTCCCTCCCCTTCCCTTTCCCTCCCTTTCCCTTCCCCTTCCCCTCTCCTTCCCTCCCCTTCCCTTTCCTTCCCTCCCCTTCCCTCCCTTCCCTCCCCTCCCCTTCCCTTCCCTCCCCTTCCCTTCCCTCCCTCCCTCCCTTCCCTCCCCTTCCCTTCCCTCCCTCCCCTTCCCTCCCCTCCCCTTCCCTCCCCTTCCCTCCCCTCCCCTTCCTCCCCTCCCCTCCCCTTCCCTCCCCTTCCCCTTCCCTTCCCTTCCCTTCCCTTCCCCTCCCCTTCCCTTCCCTTCCCTCCCCTTCCCTCCCCTCCCCTTCCCTTCCCTCCCCTCCCTTCCCTTCCCTTCCCTCCCCTCCCCTTCCCTCCCCTCCCCTCCCCTTCCCTCCCCTTCCCTCCTCTTCCCTTCCCTCCCCTCCCCTTCCCTCCCCTTCCCTCGCCTCGCAGCGCCGCTTGCCTCCGCCGCCGAATTTCGCGATCTTTCAGCGTCTTTCATCCGATAGATTGACGCAAAACAAAAGCGCTCTGTTGCTAGTCACTCACCTGCTCTTGCTAGCAACATGTGCACTTGCTTTCCCCGGGTCTCTTGTCTGTTATTTTTTTATCATTATTTTTATTATCATTTCTGTTATTACCATTATTGTTATTATCAATGTTATCATTTTTGTTGTTGTTAACGTTATAGTCATTTTGATTATCGTCATTATCATTACCATCATTATCATTGTCATTATCGTTATTGTCATTATCATTATCATTATTATCATCATATCATTATCATTCCCGGATTTTTGTTATTATTGTTTAATATTATATTATTATTATTATTATTATCATTATTATTATCATTATCATTATTATTATTATAATTTATTTATTATTAACATTATTACTATAGTTATCATCATTATTATCGTCATCACCATGTTTATTATAATCATCATCCTCATCATCCTTACCAATATTATCACAACCTCTTATTCAGTCACATATTCCCATCCACCAGCAAGGCATCCAATCACCTATGTTCAGAATTCGAACTTATTAACTAAGTCGTCTTCTGCGTACTTCAAAATATCGGGAAGCTGATATTTTCAAGTTTATTCTTTCACATTTTATTTCATCTTCGTCCGTACTTGATTACGTCACTGATTTTTTTTTTTTTTTTTTTTTTTTTTTTTTTACTCGCTAAATTCGTGATGTTGTAGGCAGGTGCAACTAACATTCAAAACCTCAACATGAATCATTTTCCAGCGCTCTCCTGGTCATATTCTCCTTGTTATTGCAAATCATTCTATTCTCCGGAGATAGTTTCATCTTTTATGGTTTCTTGGAAAGTTTTCTCCTGGTTAGTTCCTGTTAGTCAGCCTTTAGTGTTGTATCTCATGTAATATCCTTTCTTATCATTTCTTTATCCTATAATCTTATTTCATATGATTATTATCCTGTATCATATTACATTATATTACAACCAAACATTATCACTATTATCACATTTACCATCATTACTAATTATCAATTATTTACTATCATCATCACTATTTACTATCGCCATCATCATTATTATTACATCCCCACTATCATTACCATCATTATTACTATCATTCTTCTCCTCAATTATCATCCACTATTCCTCTTCCATTTCTTAGATTCTACCACTTCCTAGTCACTCTTTCTTCTTTTTCTCTCTTCTCTCATTTCCTTAAATTAAAACACTATTGGCAATAAAAAAAAATGAGAATATCAATGAAATAATAAAATAAGAATAAATAAAAACAAGAATATTAAAGAATAAAAAAAGAACATTAAAATACATAAATAATAAATTAAATAATAATAATAATAATAAATAATAATCATAATAGATAATAATAACAATAAATAATAAGTTATTATTATTAAATAATAAATTATTATTATCAATAAATAATAAATAATACAGAAATAAGAATATTAGAATGTTAACAAAATAAAACAATAAAAATTAAGAATATTGGTATTGTTAAAAATAAGAATTAATCTCTTCGAAAATCGATGAGAAGAGAAAGCCAGGGAGAAAGGCAGGAATAGAAATTGATGCATAGTTAACTCAAGCCCTTGCAGAGCCATCTATGTGTAAACAAAGTAATTAAAATGCGATCACAGTGGTCATGACTCTCCTGTCTTGCATCTTTCTCTCTGTTTTACTTTCCTGTCTTTGTTTCTCTGATTTTTTTGTCTTTTTTTGTTTGTTTTTTTTGTTTTTGGTTTTTGGTTTTTGGTTTTCTTCTAGCAGTTTCATTTTTTTAAGAGATTTTTTTTCTAGTCACGTTACAGCCTCTTTTTTGAAACTCTAGATGGAGGAAGATGGAGGAGAGACAGGTGGAGGAAAATGGAGGAAAAGAAGATGGAGGAAGGTGGAGGAGAGAGAAATGGAGGAAAAGAAGATGGAGGAGAGAAGTGGAGAAAAAGGAGATGGAGGAAAGAGAGAGAGAGGAAGGAGGTGAAGGTAGATGACGGAAGGAAGATGGTAGAAAATGGAGAAAAATTCTTGAATATGCATACTTACGTCAGTCTCTCTCTCTCTCTCTCTCTCTCCTCTCTCTCTCTCTCTCTCTCTCTCTCTCTCTCTCTCTCTCTCTTCTCTCTCTCTCTCTCTCCTCTCTCTCTCTCCTCTCTCTCTCTCTCTCTCTCTCTCTCTTTCTCTCCCTCTCTCTCTCTCTCCCTCCCTCTCTCTCTCTCTCTTTTTTACATTCTCATTTTATTAACTCCGTCTTAGGATTTGTAATGCTAGTTGGCAACTCCACCATCTCTCCCATTATCATATCACAGATATTTATTCAATACTCCTAAAAATGATAATATAATATAACATGAATTGAGTTATATTCTTATTATCTAAAGATGGATAATTAAAATCAAAACTAGAGATAAGTAAAACTCAGATACTTGAAACAAAGCAGAGGAAAATAAAGCGGCTGAGTTGCCAACTAGGGTTAAACATCCTGAGACGGAACAGAGTGTGGGATTTTTTTCTCCTCTCATTGTTGTTGTTGTTGTTGTTGTTGTTGTTATAGTTGTTGTTATTGTTGATGATGATGATGTTATTATTATTCACCGATTCTCTGATTTAATATATTCCGATATTTCTTTTCATTTTTATTTTCATTTTTCATTTTTCAAAGACCTTTGGTCCCAACTCCTTTCAACACTTACTGCAATATTTTTCCCATCAGTTTCTCCATTCGCAAATTATTTATTGCTTTATCTATTGGTTCTTCTTCGTAAATCCAGTCCACTTTGTCCTTCATCGAAAAAAACAATTATCCATTCTTCCCTTCGACATAAAATGTAACACATATCATACACGCCTTTGCTGGAGTCACTAAAAACCCCAGTGTCTACCAAGTTCTTATCAAACGAGACTTAATTTCACAAACTTTCTTTTATTTTCTGTTTCCTCCTGAATCACATACCCCCCCCCCCCCCACAAAAAAAAATCGACGAAAAGATCTCGTGACATTGTGTCGGATGTTTTTGAAAATATGTGTTATTAATATTATTATCATTACCATTATCATTTTCAATATCATTATCATTATTATTATCAATATCAATATCAATATCATTATCATTATCATTATCATTATCATTATCATTATCATTATCATTATCATTATCATTATCATTATCATTATCATTATCATTAATCATTATCATATTATTATTTTTTATTATTGTTATTATTATATCATCATTACTATTATCATTATCATCAGTATTAGTGTTATCACTACTATTATCATCAACACCGTTATTGTTGCCGGTATCATTATTATAATCACTTTTATGATTATTATAATTATCATTATATTCATTATCTTGTTTTATTGTTGTTATTATTATTATCATCATCATCCTCAATATTAGTATTATTACTATCTTTATCATCATTATTAATATTAATGTAATCATAATCATAATCATCAACATTTTTATCAATATTAGCATTGTTCCTATCATTATCATCATTATTGTTATTACTACCATTTCAAGCATTATCATAATCATTATTATTATTGTTATTATTACTATTATATTATTATTATTATTATTATTATTATTATTATTATTATTATTATTACTATCATCATCATCATTATTATTATTATTATTATTATTATTATTATTATTATTATCATCATTATTATTACTATTATTACTATTATTATTATTATCATTATCATTATTATTATTGTTATTATTATCATTAACATTATCATTATTATTACTTGTATTATTATCATTATTATAATTATTTTTATTATTGTTATTATTATTGTTGTTGTTGTTGTTGTTGCTGCCGTTGTTATTATTATTATTATCATAATCATTATTATATCATTATCATTACATATGATGATGATGAAGAGGAGGAGGATTATGATGATTACTATTATTATCATCGTTATTATATCATTATTGTTGTTGTCTTTATCATTACTGTTGTTTTGTTATTATTATTATTATTATTATTATTATTATTGTTGTTGTTGTTATTATTATTATTATTAGCATTATCATTGTTATTATATCACTATTATTATATTGATATAATCATTAGCAGTTTTTATCACTATTACTTCTATAATTATTGATATTGTTATTATTTTATTGTCATTCTTTTTTATTATCATTTATCATTATTATTATAATCATTAGTAACGTTGTCATTATGAACACCGTTATCATTTTTATTATTATAATTACCATTATTATTTTTAACCTCACATCTATCGTTATCATCATAATTATCATTATCATCATTAACACAATTACAATCATCATTATCATCATAATTATTATAATCATTATGAGTATCTTTATCATTATCTAATTTGTTTTTAATGCCACTTTTACTAACACAACTTTTAATCACCAATATCATTATAAATGTTATTACCACATCTGCGCCACTAATATCGAAAAACACAATAAAACAACAAAATAAAACAAACAGATTTTTTTTAAATCCATAAAGATGAAAAATACCATATCAAAAAATTATATTAGTCTAAAAAATAATGTTTATTAAACGAAGCTCAGGTTCTGGCCAAACGAGAGATCCCTTCCCACGATGTATGTTAATTAAACAGAGAGGAAAAGGTATTGCCTCAGCTTATGAATTCCTGTTTGTGAATAGTCGATAAC
The DNA here is from genome assembly GCF_015228065.2 of Penaeus monodon. Taxonomy (NCBI): domain Eukaryota; kingdom Metazoa; phylum Arthropoda; class Malacostraca; order Decapoda; family Penaeidae; genus Penaeus; species Penaeus monodon. The sequence continues at coordinate 52,971,536 of NC_051393.1, read as the reverse complement.
ATAATTGGTTCTTAAATAATAAAGTTTGTAAGGTCATTTGCAGTAATTACAAGCAGCTAATGTAATATATTTTGTTGCTGTGTCTTTCTTTTGAATCTTTGTTCATGTGGTAGGATGAGTATGTCTCAAGGAAGAGGTAAGTTTTAGAGTTGTTTTGAATTATTAGGCGGAAGTGTTTTTTTCTTTTTCTTTTTCTTCTTCTTCTTCTTCATGATTCATGGTTCAATCCTTCTCCTGGAACTGCTCTTCCCTACCTAGGAGTTTGTTTTTACTATCCCCTTCTACGCATGGGGTTTTCCCGGATGTACATATTGTTGTTTGTAGAGGGTCTTGGCGTATACGTTTCCCTCGACTGACGTTAAAGGAAGCCACTCAAGCCAGCATTTTACTACCGGGTCTGACTTAGTTCAATGTTTTGAATAAACACAAGGTCTAAGCCGGTGTTCTTTATGGTAGGTTTGTGTTCTTTATGAGAGCTTTCGCAGTGTCCAAAATATGGAGATTTCTGTAGAATATTTTGGTAGATATACCAGGTAATCACCCTGAAAGGATCTTTTGGCCTGGAGTCCGGTGTTTTCAAAATAAATTATTTACTTTTTATTATTGCGTTTTATACATGTTTAAGAGACTGCCCAGTAATGAAGAGAAACTGCTTCGTAATAATTCATACTCCTGGCTGTCGTTACTCTCTTCGGATATCTGGAATTCATATTAAATATCCATTATTGCAATAATTTGTCTTTTATAACCTTTAAACTATAAGTAAAACCGGACACTTCGTACTAATCAATAATTATCTGAAATGGCAAGACACTGGAAGGAATTGTCTCGGCAACTGGCATCCAGCAGGAAGGAATTTTGTCTCCTATGCTATTCATTCTGTACATGTGATTCTTCCACACAAAATAACTAAGAATAGGTTAGTTTTTTTTTTTTTTTTTTTTTTTTACAGTATTAGTTCTATAAAACGTACCGATCACAATATGGGAAATGCGTGTTTTCTGTAATTCACATAATCATGGTTTGTACATTCATTGCTATTCTAGACCAATGCGGTCATTTCTATATATTTGTCCTTATCCTGGACTCTGCTTCCATCAAGGGTTCCTAGGCCATGAGCTGTATCACAAAGTATCCTTTACATCTGAGGTGTATTTGCCTTAGTCTCTACTAGCCACGCTCAGGCTTCATCCACTCAGGCCTGTGCTGTGTGATGCTGGGGTAGGGGTCTTGCCTGGCAATCTTGCTGACCTGCGTCCAATGCCTGCGCACTGCCAGTGGGTGGACACCCCGGCCATTCCCTGGACAATTTAGAAACAAAATGAAACAGACAGCCTGTCGCACCAAAAATTACCACTGTAACAAATGGAATATAAATATTTTTTTTTTATGAGACCGTTTGATCGAGATGCACTGCATAACACCAAGTAATGTATGAGAAAAAAAAGTAATTTTGTTGTGGCCTCCTATTCCACAACTGTTATTAAATACCCTTCAGTACCAAAACTTAAGTTAGATTAATAAATGTTCGATTGTTCTCACACTTAACTGTGTAACTTTAAACGAGTAATCAATACATTTCAAAGTGACAACATTGATAGTGTAAACTAGCACAATTCATTGAACTTTGTTAGACTTTCTAGAAATAAATCTTATATAATATATATATGACTTATATAATCATCAGTTATACAATCACCAGTCATGAAACTTGATGAAAACAAAATCAACAACATTCATAACACTCTCATGTCTTAAATCAATCAAATATGAACCAAAATAGCGATCATTATACAATCAATTGATTATTTAGCATCTCAAAGTTAATACAGGAATTAGATATTAAACAAAAAGAATGACCACAAAAAAAAACCAAATAGTTAATTAAAAGAAACATCATAGGTGAATTATTATGCTAAAAAAGTAATTACCATAAAAAATACTTTTTTTGTTTTGTTTTGTTTTTGTAAGTGCCCTGTCCTACCAGGACGTTGGCGATCATGGATTTCCATGATTTTCTTGGCAATTTAGAGCAGTGGTTTGCCGTTGCCTTCCGCCCAGTGTTGTTATCGAGTCACCATCTCTATTTACCCGGCACTGACTTGGGCTGGCTTGGTCCCCCAGTGGCTAGGCAGGCAATCGAGGTGAAGTTCCCTGCCCAAGGGAACAACGCGCCGGCCGGTGACTCGAACCCTCGAACTCAGATTGCCGTCGTGACAGTCTGGAGTTCGATGCTTTAACCACTCGGCCACCGCGGCCTATAAAAAAATACATAGTTAAGTAAAATTGACAAATTAAGTTGCATTTCTAAGTAAATAAATGCATCAAGCAAGTAAAAGTAATAATCCTGACAAAAACAAATATTTGATAGACAAAAAATAATAAATCTTACGTTCCGTCGGAAAACAACAGGACTCGCTACTGCCTACACACCTCCTCTGAGCGATCAGTTTTGAAAAACACTTAATTATTTAATAACAACTACAAACTAACCTATCTATTTCCATGAACTTTTAACAAAGATATAGCTAACACAATATTGCCACAACCTGAGTCAAATTCGATAATCAAGCTCATTACATGTTCATAAAATTCATTTTCTTCCAAGTCTTGATTTTGTCTCAAAATAGCACTCCCATATTACTGTCTTCCGACCATGACTACTGGACGCTACTCCGGAATCCCAGTCCACAATCCTCGTCACTAAGCGTCCTTTTATTTTCGAGATTGGAATCATCCAGTTACGCCCTTGCTAGTTATCACGTTATTATTTTTTATAGTTGGAAAAATACCCGGGTTAGGGCTTTCATCTGTCCCAGCACATTTTTAACACCGTATTTATCACTTTCAACTTTTTCTACCTGCCACCAGAGTTAATATTTTGTTCCAAGAATGATGCACTGTTTATCTATATTGCAATCGATTATAACTGCTTGTTGTTGATTTCTTTTTTGCGTCTGCTAATCCAGCACGTGATGTCGCCCTCTGTCACAGGATGGTCTCGCCACTTTGAGGCATGGGCGCTTCTGTTTTTATAATCTGCGTCTTATCCTGTTGGTTGTATTTTTTGTATGGGATCCGCTTCGAATTCTCGCAATGTTTTTCTCTTTTTGGTGCCACGTCCCAGCTTGTTTGTTTCGCCCGTTCTTATAGCATCCGCTTCGCCCTCGTGTTGTTTGCATTATCATGACTATGCCTTCAAGTGTCTACGGCAATTTCCGGTATCACAGTCAGCCCGCCGATTGGTAAGAGAACTAGCCACACATATGGGTGAGATCACTTGTTAGAAGGAGAGTGAGAAGCATGCTATCCATCTTCACCTCAGTAGTAGTACAATCTTCCATTATCGAAAAGTTTCCCAGATCTGTTGTTCAGAGAATCATTAAAGAAACATCAGGCGCAGTATTTTTGTACAGGCTTTTTGGAGACCCCAAAGAGGACTCTCCAACGACAAGGGAAGTGTTCATCCCACCCGATATTTTCAGATAGCTTCCATCAGAACAACTCTAATGTCCAATTCATCAAAAGTGAATGTTTTGGCTGCAGTATTGGTTGGCGCACTTCAGGAGTATATAGATCCCTTTCAGTCTCTTGATACAGTTCACTTCTGAGTTTAGCCAGAATAGTTGATTCTTTGTAGAGTAATAGGTTTGGCTGACCAGAGCAACAACCCCCTTCCGACGTTCCTTCCTATGTAGAGAGCACAGATTGCAGATCAATAGCCACTAATGACCTGCTGTTGACGCGCCACATAATTTTAAATAATGAATCATTTAATCCTTTACATTGCTACATTTCCAGGTATATGCTGCTCCTCGTTCATTATTCACCGTGTGGTGAGAACTTCAGTTATTCATCCGCTTTTCTCGTAGACTGAAAGATCCTGCATACCATGTTTACATTTACATTATACATTTTTAAATTTAAATTTATTTTAAATTTAATTCTCAGTTGTTTAATCTAACTTTATATCACCTTCTCCCCCTTTTTAGGATGTTTATTCAGTTTTCAAGAACACTGGTGTTTCTTTCGTTTCTCTTGTTCTCGTGTGTCTCTGCCACAACTAACGTCTACTCTTCTCATTTCTAATTTCTAAGTTCTAAGTCGTCTGTTTCTTCCAAGTTCCGTGATTTGGAGGATCTGACTTGACCCCATCTTCCCCTTTTTTGTCTTACTTTATCTTTTGCTTCATACGCCCTGTTTTGTTCTTTCGTTTGTTATTTATTATTGTTATTATTATCTCCGCGCTCTTTCTATGTTGTTTGTAATTTGCCTTTTTCCTTTTTTCTTTTTTATTCTGCCCTCTGTTCTTTCCTTTTTTGTTTGTTATCTCCGTGCTCTTTCCACTTCTTTCTCTGCTGTTTGTCATTTGCCACCTTCTTCTTTTTCCTTTTTTCTTTTTTTCTTTTCTTTTTTTTTAATTCTGCTCACGTTCATCCCACGCTCCTCTATGCTCTGATCCTCGTAATTGGGTTCGTTCTAAGTTTAATGACTCCCCTAGACAGGTTTCAGCAGCGGGGTTTTAGTGTTGGGGGGGGCGGGGAATGAAAAAGCGGATGAGAGGAAAGTTAGCGTGGATTTGCCATCTCTCTTTTCTCTCCGCCTTTGTTTACGTTGAGGTCAGCTGATAGTTTCACTCGCGGAAAATTGAGAAACTGGCAACTCGTCCCCTAACTCTGGAGTAATCCGAATACCTAAGTCTTTTTAGAAGTCTAAAGTTCTTTAAGTCTCTTTAAGAATAGAACGGTATCGAAGGGGAAAAAAATTATGATAAAAAGGGGTGGGGGGGATATAAGGTTTTAGAACGTCGGTAAACATAAGTATTAAGTGGCACCTAGATAGAATAAGGTAGTAATGATGATGATGATGATGATGATGATGATGATGATGATGATGATGATGATGATGATGAT
>NC_051393.1:52941623-52944123 GCF_015228065.2 Penaeus monodon | reverse complement strand
CCTTCCCTCTCCTTCTCCACCATCCCCTTTCCCCTCCCTCCTCATCCCCTCTCCTCCTCACCCTTACACTCTCCCCTCTCCCCTTAGCTCCTTCTCCCCCTTCACCCAGTCACTTCTCCCCCCTTTCTCCCCTCTCCCCCTCCTCTCTCCCTCATCCTCTCTCCCCCTTCTCCTCTCTCTCGCTTCCTCCCTCCTTCCTTCCCCCTCCCCCCTCTTTGCTGACCACCGGCCTTCCATCAGCGTCATTAATGATTTTAAAGGGAGGACATTTCATTTCTTGTATACTGACTATTTTCCCCGTTACGACATACTCTGGTCTCTCTGTCTTCTGTTCCCCCTTGTCTCTCCCTCTTCCCTTTTATTTTACTTTGACTTTCTCTCTATTCCTCTCTTTCCTCTCTCTCTCTCTCTCTCTCTCTCTCTCTCTCTCTCTCTCTCTCTCTCTCTCTCTATCTATCTCTTCTACTTCTCTCTCTCTCCTTTCCCCCCCGTTTCGCCTTCTGGTTCTCTCATCTCCTCTCCCCCTTTTCTTCGCTCTCGTCTCCCCTTTTCCCACCTCTTCTTCCCTCTCTCTACTCCCTCTTCCATCTTTCCCCTTCTACTCACCACTCTTCCTCCATCCACACTTTCTCGTATGTGTGTCGTGTGTATAAATGCAAGTACACATCTCTCTCTCTATCTATCTCTCTGCACACACACTCTCTCTGACACACACATTCTCTCTCTCTCTCTCTCTCTCTCTCTCTCTCTCTCTCTCTTCTCTCTCTCTCTCTACTCACTTCTCTCTCTCTCTCTCTTCTCTCTCTCTCTCTCTCTCTCTCTCTCTCTCTCTCTCTCTCTCTCTCTCTCTCTCTCTCTCTCTCTCTCTCTCTCTCTCTCTCATCTCACACACACCACACACACACACACACACACACACACACACACACACACACACACACACATGAATTTGTATGTTTAATTTGTAGTGAGTTTGCATTTCATACCTATATACCATGCACAATCAATTAGGGAAAAGTATCTCTAATGTACTGTAGCGTGGTAGTTAAATGTGGGTTTTATTACCGTAGATTTAATGCGTGTATATAAGGCATGCATAGGGTATTGCACAGTAACAGTAAAACTTTTTAATGACTATTTCAGTGATGATACCAGTAATATTGATAACAACAAATACAAAAATAACAACGAAAGTAGCAATGATGATAGAAAACGCAAAGAAGGAAAATAAAGAACACAGAGTAGAAAATTGTGGAAAAATACAACAGCATTAGCAACATCAGTAATGATGATAACCATAGTAATGATAACATTGTTTACAGTTATCAAAATGACAGTTATAATGATTATGAAAATTATAATAATACGATGATGATAATAACAATTATAATAATAATGATAAGCATAATAACAATGTTGATTAAAATTATTATAATAATGGTAATAATGATGATAATAATAAAAAGAACAAGAAAGAGGAGGAGGAGGAGGAGGAGAAAAAGCAGAAGAATTTTGATGATGTTGGTTATGATAATGAAAATAATGATAATAACAGTGATAATCATGATAGCAATGATTGTGATAACAATAATTATTATAAAGATATTAAAGGTAATAATAATAACAAAAAGAATAATAGTAATGATATGATAATAATGATAAAGATAACAATAATAATAACGATAATGATAAGGATAACAATAATTATAATAATAATAATAACAGTGATGATAAAGAGAAGAACGATGTTGGTGATGATGATTAACAATCATAATGATAATAATGATAATAATATAAAAAATAATAATAGTAACACTAATAATAATGATAATATTTGTAAAAATATTGATAATAATAACATTAATAGTAATAATTATAATGATAATGGTGATGATGATGATGATAATAATAATAGCAATAATGATAATGGTAATAAAGTGATAATATTGATAATAATATTAGAAAATATAATGATAATAATAATAATGATGAAGTTAATAGTGATAATAATATCAATAAGAGAAATAAAATAAATATTAGTAATAATGATAACTGCAACAACAATAACAATAATAATAATGATAACAATGATCATCATCATCATCATCATCATAATAATGATAATAATAATAATAATAATAATAATAATAATAATAATAATATTGATAATAGCAATGATAGTAACACTATAAATAATAGTAAAATGATAACAGTAGTAATAACAGTAATAATAACGATAAAATCAATAAGTAATAATGATGATAGTAATAAGAAGTCTCATCTGGGGCGTTTGACGAGCAACTTGGCTCCAGGTTGTCAGCCTCTGTTGTTCATGTTGTCAGCCTCTGTCCCTGAGGCATCGAGGAGTGTGAATGTTAAAATTGTCAAGGAATGTTTTTCTATGTCTGTTCTAATTATGATTGATCATTGTTTTTTTCCTTTATTCTTACAACGATTTTACCTTTTTAATTGTTCTTTAAAACAATACGTAAGAAATAGC
>NC_051393.1:52921623-52926623 GCF_015228065.2 Penaeus monodon | reverse complement strand
GGGGGAAGGGGAGAGGGGAAGGAGAAAGGGGAAAGGGGAAAGGGGGGAGAGGGGAAAGGGAAAAGAGGGAAGAGAGGAGGGAAGAGGAGAAGAGGGAGAAGGAGAGGGGAAGAGGGGGGGAAAGAGGGAAACGAGGGAAATGGAGAGGGGAAAGAGAGGGAAGAGAGGGAGGGAGAGGGGAAGGAGAAGTAGGAGCGGGAGAGGGGGGAGGAGAGGAGGGAGAGGGGAAGCAGCCGAGCTTCAGGATCGGTCATGGCAGGACATTAAACTTTACGGCCCATAAACTCACAGACGCGGGTGTCATGCCGATTGTGAGGTGGAGAAAGGGGGGAGGAGAAAGAGGGAGAAGGAGAGAATTGAGAGGGGGAAAAAAAGAGAGAACTTGGAAGGGGGAGGAGAGAGGAAGAGAAAATTGAGGGGGGAGAAAAAAAGAGAATTGGGAAGGGGAAGGAGAGAAAGAGAGAATTAGTAGGGGGATGAAAAAGAGGGAGAAGAACAGAATTAGGAGGGTCAGAAGAAAGAGATAATAGGAAGAGGGAGAATAAATAAAGAACTGGAAAAGGGGAGAAGAGAGAAAGAGAGAATTGGGAGGGGGAAGAGAGAGAGGGAGAAGGACAGAATTGGGAGGTGGAGGAAGGAAGGAGAGAATAGGAAGGGGGGAGGAGAAAGAGACATTTGGGAGGGGGGAGGGGGGGAAGAAAGGAGGGTTATAGGTAGAGGGAGAGGAGAAAGAGAGAATTAGGAGAACGCGAGAGAAGGAGAGAATTGAAAGGGGGTGGAGGAAAGAGATAATAAGGAGGGGGAGGAGAGAGAGGGAGAAAGAGAGAACAGGAAGGGGAAAGAAAAAGAAAGAGAGAATTGGGAGGGGGAGGATAAAGAGGGAGAGAGAGAATTGAGAACAGAGGAGGTGGAGGATACAGGGAGACGGGGAAATACCAAAATGATGCGAGCTAGCAAAAGGAGAGTTAAAAAGGAAAAAGGAAAAAAGAGAGAGGGGGGAGGAGAATGAGGGAGAATTGGAGAGAAGAAAAAAAATATACGGAAGGGGGGAACTGTGAAAGAGCAAAGAAGAGGGAGATAGAAATCGTAACTTAAAACAAAAAAAAGGAGAAAGAGAAAGAGAAGGGAAAGAAGAAGAAGAAGAAGAAGAAGAAGAAGAAGAGAGAGAGAGAGAGAGAGAGAGAGAGAGAATTAAGGAGAAGGAAGAAAAGAAAGGAAAATGGGAGGAAAGATAGAGTAAGAAAGGGAGACAGAAAAAAAGAAAAACTTTCATAATAACGAAAAAAAAATAAAAAGTAGAATTAAAAATACAGAAAGACATACAAAGAAACAGACAACCAGACAAAGACAGATAGACAAACAGACAAAGAAACAGGCAACCAGACAGAAACAAACAGATAGACAGACAAACAGACAGCCAGACAGACAGCCAGACAGACAGACAGAGCTAAGAACAAGGCAGTGACGAAGACGAACATCTGTGTGTAAGTAGACAGTCCTCTCTCCCACACAATAGCACAGCCTACAGTTACAGTCAAGAAAACCCAGTGACTGTGTTGCCAGACGGAGCACTTAAAATGATGCCAGATGGGAGTGAAATGCCTGCTACTGATGGCGAATCATTGATGCCAGACTCTGAGACAAGCCTCTCCTCACTCGGGATAAAATGTGGGGGACTTTTTTTGCCTTCTGTTTTGTTTTTCACTTTGTTGTTGGTGGTGGCGTTGTTGTTGTTGTTGGCATGAATGTTTATGCTGTTTTGTGGTTATGTTTGTTATCATTATTGTTATTATCACTATTAATATCATCATTATTATCATCATCATTATTATCATCACCATCAATTAATGATGATCATCTTTATCACTGTTTATCTTTGTTATTATTATTGTTATTATCATCATTATTATCATCTACGTCATTATCATCACCATCAGCAGCAGCTGCATCTTTTCCTTCAATCAGTGATGATTATCCTTATCATTATTCACCATTACTATGATGATTATTACTATTGCAACTGTTACTGTCATTTTTAATCATTCTTATTACTATTATTCCTAGAAATACCACGATCCTGTCTTTATCATTATGAATATTGGTATCATCATCATCATCATCATCACCATTCTCAACAGTGATATCATTGTGATATTATTATCATCATCACTATTACCATTGTCATTAGTACCGTCATTACCATTATCATTATTGATATTATTAACATTGTCATCATCATCGTTTTCTTATCATAAGGATTGTTATTGTCAATAAAGTTTTCATTAATCGTTCTCATTAAGTAAATAAATATTGAGGATTATCATCATGATTATGATTATGAAGATAATGACGCTGATGGTGAAGATGGAAATATTGATGATGATAGTGATAATAAAGATAATGATAGTGATGGTGAGGAGAGAGATGGTGAAGTAAAAGTGATAAACAATGATGATGGTGGTGATGTTAATCATTTTAGTAAAGATTATGATAATGATACTGATGGTGATGATGAATATAAGGATGTTGGTGATGAAGAATGAAAAATATGTATGTATATGTGTATATATATATATATATATATATATATATATATATATATATATATATATATATATATATATATATATATATATATATATATTATATAAAGAAATAGAGGAAAATGGAGAATAATAGGCGGACCGAAGATAATAAAATAATGAAAAATAAACGCAAGGAAAAATAACTCAACACCCCCCCCCCCCCCAAAAAAAAAAAAGAGAATCAAAGAAAATAAAATAAAATAAAATAAAATAAAATGAAAAACCACCTCCCTGATTTTCCCAAAACATAACCGAGCTTCGCCATTTTTCAGGAAGTATTTGCCAAAGAATGAGTTAGCTTTGAGCAAAGAATCATTTTCAGCGAGGCAAAATTTCCTAGTTTATTTTAGCCTCCCCCTAAAGTATCTGGCAAATCCGGAGAGATCGAGAAGCGGAGAAAAGAGAAAATTCTTGGGTCGGTTTCTCCTCCTCTCGGCCCGTCCGCCTGTCTGTCTGTCTGCCTGTTTTTCTGTCTGTTTGCCTGTTTGTCTGTATGTCTGTCTGTCTTTCTGTCTGCCTGTTTAGCTGCCTCTCCGTCTGTCTGTCTGGCTGTCTTTCTGTCTGCCTGTTTAGCTGCCTGTCTGTCTGTATGTATGTCTGTATGTCTGTCCATTTGTCTGTCTGTGTATTTGTCCTTTTGTTTGTTTATTTTTCTGTCTGTTTGTCTGTCCTTTTGTCTGTCTGTCGCAATCTGTCTATTTGTCTGTCTGTCTGTCTGTCTATTTCTCCGTTTGTCCGTCTGTCTGTCTGTTTGTCTGTCTGGTACGATGTTGATAGTGAGGCCTGTCTTTCTGTGTATTTATTTATCTGTTTGTCTGTTTGTCTGCTCGTATGTTTGTCTGACTGTAGCGTGGCTGGTGGTGAGGTCTGTGCGTGTCTATTTATATGTCTCTATATCTGTCTGTGTACCTGTATGCCTATATTTTTGTGTATCTTTATCGATCTCTGTTTATCTGCCTATCTATATATCTATTTACTCTTCTTTTCATTTATCTATCTATCGATTGATCGATCTACCTCTCTCTCTCTCTCTCTCTCTCTCTCTCTCTCTCTCTCTCTCTCTCTCTCTCTCTTTACCTCCCTCTCTTTCTCTCTCTCTCTCTCCCTCTCTCCCATGCACTTTATCATTTTCCTCGCTCGCATTCTGTGCAGTTGCACGAATTCCACTCGATGTGCATGTGACTTGCTAATCCCACCCTTTCTCATTTTCCTTTCTAAACAACGCACGCCAGAAGCCCCTTCCACGAGTCAACAAGCAGCTCAACGGCGAACACACCCCTTTCCCTCTTTCTCCTGTGCAATTGCTCATGTTGCAAGGGAAAAAGATCATCCGTGGCCAAACTGATCATCAGAACCAAGCTTTATTGCCGCGGATTGCGTAAGAAAAAGGTATTTCTCTCTCTCTCTCTCTCTCTCTCTCTCTCTCTCTCTCTCTCTCTCTCTCTCTCTCTCTCTCTCTCTCTCTCTCTCTCTCTCTCTCTCTCTCTTTCTATCTTTATCTCTATCTCTATCTCTCTATCTATCTATCTATCTATCTATCTATATTTCTCTCTTTCTCTCTATCTATCTATCTATCTATCTATTTATCTATCTATCTTTCTCTTATTCTCTCTCTCTCTCTCTCTCTCTCTCTCTCTCTCTCTCTCTCTCTCTCTCTCTCTCTCTCTCTCTCTCTCTCTCTCTCTCTCCCTCCGCACAGTGGGCGTGGCAGGTGGGCGGGCGGGCGTGTGTGCATCTCATCAGGACCCAATTAGCTGGAGATATTTTGGTAAATGTTGATCCTTTCGATGCTTTGTATGGTCGGGGTGGTGGTGTCTATGTGTCTGTTTGTCTGCCTGTCAGCTTATTTGTTTTTCTTTCTCTTTCGCTCTCTCTCTCTCTCTCTCTCTCTCTCTCTCTCTCTCTCTCTCTCTCTCTCTCTCTCTCTCTCTCTCTCCTCTCTCTCTCTCTCTTTCTCTTTCTCTTTCTCTTTCTCTCCTGTCTTTCTCTCTTTCTCTCTATCTCTCTTTATCTCTCTATCTGTGTATCTATCTATCTATCTATCTCATTTCCTCATTCTCACATTCTCTCTACCTATCTATCTCTATCTCTCTCTCTTTATCTCTCTCCGTCCTTCCCTCCATCCCTCGTCCCTTCTCTCTCTCTCTCTCTCTCTCTCTCTCTCTCTCTCTCTCTCTCTTTCTATCTCTATCTATCTATCTATCTATCTCTTTCTCTCTTTCTCTCTATCTATGTATCTATCCATCTATCTCATTTCCTCATTCTCACATTCTCTCTATCTATCTATCTCTATCTCTCTCTCTCTCTTTATCTCTCTATCCGTCCTTCTCTCCATCCTTGTTCCTTCTCTCTTCCTCTCTCTCTCTCCTCTCTCTCATCTCTCTCTCTCTCCCTCTCTCTCTCTCTCGTCTTCTT
>NC_051393.1:52914123-52916623 GCF_015228065.2 Penaeus monodon | reverse complement strand
GTGTGTGAATGTATGTCTATGTGTGTGTTCGTGTACGTCATGTTCTGTCTAAAAACAGTGTTTTGCATGCTTCTTCATCTTTTCCCCATTTTTCCCGTTGTACAAACGTGTTTTCCGGCATGTAATTTTTTCCCCCAAGACGCGTGTTTTTTTTAAATTTCCCTTTTACTAAGCGTTTTTCCCCGCTGGTGCAATCGTACTTTCAGGAAAAGACTCTGTACAATAAAAAAGGGAATGAAAAAAAGTAAAAAAAAAAAAATGAAAGATGGAATAATGTAATGCCGCATTGATATCGATAAATAACAACCCTCCCTGAATTGCCAAATCAATTTTTCCACCGAGTGCCCACGGGGATGGCGTAAAATTCGCTGTCATTACTCAAATTGATAACAGGGAATGTCTATGGAGCTAGTAAATCCCAGTTTTCACACTCCCCTTTTAGTGGTCGTGTGGCATGGGGTTTGGGTTTAGCACGGCCCCGGTTTTTATACCGGGGGGACCTAGGTTCGGTCCCGGTCAGGGAGGGTTTTTTTTAAAAAAAAAAAAATAAATAATAATAAAATAATATATATATATTATAAATATATTTATATATTTATATATTAATTATATATATTAAAAATATACATTAATATAATATATATATATATTATATATATATTTTATTATATTAAAATTATTATTATATATATATTATATTAATATAAATTTTTAATATATATATATTATATATAATAATATTAGCTTGAAAAACTGTGAATTTGTAAAAGGGAAAAAAGGAAAAATTGTAATAGTGGTCTACTCTCTCACAAAGGGATTGTGATGTAAAGGAAGCGTATTGGCTTCGCCCATTTGTATAAGTGCATTTTGTTTTTCATTAACATGAAGTATATAATATATATATATATATATTATATATATATATTTATATTATATTATATAATTTTATATATATAAAATTATTTAAAATATATATATGTTATTACATTATTAAAATTTTATTAAAAATTTAAAATTAATTATATATTATTATATATATATTATATTTATTATGTTGTAAATGTGTGTTTCTTTGTGTGTCTGTGTGTGTGTGCATATTTTAAAAATATTTATTATATATTATATATATATTAATATATTTTTTAATATCTATATTAATTATAAATATTATATATATATATATATATTTACATACATATCTTTATATTTTATATTATATTTATATATATATATTTTATTTAAAATTATTAAAATATATATATTATAATATATATAGATGAATATATTTTAAATAATTATTATTATTATATATATTATTTTTGTGTTTTGTGGTGTGTGTGTGTGTGTTGTGTTGTGTGTGTGTGTGTGTGTGTGTGATTTTTTTATTTTTTTATTTATTTTTTTCTATTTTTTATATTCTACCATTCATAAATATAAAACACATACCACACAACCATACACACCCAAAACACACAACAACACACACCCACACACCAAAACCACACAAAAACACACACACAAAAACCAAACACACACAAACCCCAAAACCCCCCACACAAACCCACAAACAACATACACACCACTACACACACCACACCCACCACACACACAAAACCCCATACCACACGAACATAAACCCCGACACACACACATCCATCTCCCCTCTCTCTCCCGCATCCCCCCTCTTCCTGTCCCTCTCCTTCCCATAGACGACTCACCTCCTCAACTCAGAAACCTACTTTCTAAGAACAAACAGAACTCCTTATTTGTTCCCCCCACGTCTACCAGAGAACACCTCCATCCTGGTTTGCACTCGTAGCAGCAGCCTGGATACGCTAAGCAGCCTTTCACACTTTCCTTACATAAACACGAAACACAAACGTCTTCGCAAGAAGGACAAACAGGCAAACTTGTACACATACATACATATTTACGTTCATCATGTTTACACTCATACATACCTGATTACATACATATTTACATGTACACGGATATGCATACATAAATATATAAATGAATACATGAATAAATACAAAAAATATATATATATTTGCAGTGAATACAGACAAGACAGAGAGATGGGAGAGAGAAAGAGAGAATGAGAGAGAAATACAGGTAAACATACAGACACAGAGATGAACATTAACAAACAGAGGGAGAGAGAGGGGGGAAGAGAGAGAGAGAGAGAGAGAGAGAGAGAGGGAGAGAGAGAGAGAGAGGAAGAGAGAGAGAATGGACAAAGTAGACTAGAAAGGTACTACGCAGGGGGAAAACAAGATATGGAATGAAAATGGTAAAATGGAGAAAAAATAATCAAGAGCATTCACACACACACACAGATATGTGTGTGTGTTTGTATAATATATATATATATATATATATATATATATATATATTATATATATATATATATATATATATGTATAAAATATATATATATATATATATATATAATATATATGTGTGTGTGTGTGTGTGTGATATATGTGTGTGTGTGTGT
>NC_051393.1:52889977-52894977 GCF_015228065.2 Penaeus monodon | reverse complement strand
TGGGAAATTCGTCAAGATGCTTTTCATTTTAATCTAGTCTGCTTTTGGCTTCTGCTTCTCTCACTGCTCGTGCTTCAATCCTCGTTATAAATAAACCACACACACAAAAAAAAGTCCTATATATACTATAAACAGTGATTCGCTTTGCCTGATACAGAAGGTATATGGTAAAGGGATATGATGGAAACAAATGTGGACTTATATGTAATATCCACTGTTATCATTCTTTGCTAATATCTCTATAATCATTTTCACTGATAATATATTATGAGAAATTAGACACCATTACTATTAGTAGTAATTATGATTCACCCTTATAAATAGCATTATATATACTGCAGGTATAATCCTAAAATGATAATGATGTAATGGAACAGTAATTGTATTTCATTGCGTTACTAGAAGAAACGTATTCATAATTAACTATGATGAAGCGACGATCAGTTCTTTCAATGGAGTCGATATGAAATCCATAAAACTATGAATATGCATAAATAATTAGGTATACTGAGATAACAAACTTCTCTTATGAATTTTAGTCAGTTGCACAGTAACAGAAAATGTATTACTGATAATGCAGAAAAAAAGGTTTAAATCTTCATTTACTAGATCATGAAATTATAAAAAAATAATAATAATAATAAAAAAATAAAAATCGTCCACAATTTTGAATAAATCCAATTCTGATTTCCTCTCTATTTTTTCCTAGAAAGGAAATTACAAATTACAGATATCCTTTGCTTTATATTTTGCTAATTTTGTATGATGTCTTCTCTGTCTTTGTTCACTTGTTTTGTTGTTTGTTTGTCTCCGAATTATTGCATTGTTTGTGACGTCACTGTATCGGTGCTGAAGCCTCGCCTTGGGTCTGGTCTCCTCAGTGTCAGCAAAACCAAACCATTAAATGAAATATCAGGAAGAAGTAGAAGAAGAAAAATAATAAGATGTGAAAATCGATAAGAAATAGATACTGAATAAAATGAATTAGTTGAATATTAAATTATAAGAACAAAAATAAAGTGTACAAGCACTTTCATTGGGACTAATAATTATTATAGGCACAAGAATCTTGTGGGATAGTCTGAAGGAATGGAGGGTAGTCTCGAAGGTCAGTTTTAAGGACTGGTTTTAAGGTTAGTCTTAAGGGATAGTTTTAAAGGAACAGTTTTAAAGGGGTAGTTTTAAGGGGCAGTCTTCAGTATTAAGGAACATTCTTAAGGGTAGTTTTAAGGAACAGCTTTAAAGATCAGTCTTAAGGGGTAGTTTTAAGGAAAAGTTTTAAGAGATTGTTTTAAGTACAGTTTTAAGGAGAAAAACTGGGGGCTTAGACCTTGGGAGTTAGTCACAACAGAAGGATTTATGGGAGACTCTCATGGTATAACTTTTAGGAATAGTATTAAAAGAAATTCTGATAGTCTTGGAATACTATATCGAGGGACATTATCAGATGCTAGTTTTAAGGGAATTTAGAAGTAGTTTCAAGGGATAGGCCTTTGGGATCGTACTGCAGGAAAGTAGCTAATTTTGATGGTAATATCTTAAGGGACAATCTTACAGGAGTAGTTCTAAGGTCATTTATATGAGGCAAGGGGTCCTAAGGTCTTAAGGGCATAGTCTAAAGAGAGAATATTAAGGGATCGTCTTCAGCAACAGTTCTGATTTATAGTTTTAAGAGATGACTTTTAGGGGATGGGATAGTCATAAAGGATAGTCATAAGTATTAAAAGTAGTTCTAAGGGACTATTTGCAGAGACAGGCTAGTGTGATAATCTTTATGGATAGCTTGAAAGACAGTCCTAAGAGATAGCCCGAAGGGGTAGTCCTAACAGCTAGTCTTAAGGAGGGGTAGTGTTTTAAGGGATAGTCCAAAAGGGAAAGTCCATGGATAGATAGAACAAATACTCTTAGTAACGCTTCTTAAGGTCTTTCCCAAGGGTATATACCCAAGGGTTCTTGTGAAGCGCTATTCTCAAGGGCGATTCACACCCTACCCCGCGCAGCATGTTCCTCCCAGTCCCCGGCCATGACCACCTGGGACGCAAAGTGGTGATCATCCGCACGGCTTTGCACGACCCCAGGACGACCACGATGGACGAGGTGTTCAAGGCGACGCATCTGATCAGCGACGTGATGGTGGAGGATGATGAACAGAGTTCCATCACCGGGATTGTTCAGCTGCTCGACATGGAGGGCGTGACGGCGGCACATGGCATGCAGATGACACCCGCGCTCGTCAAGAAGGCCATGACCATCTGGCAGGTGCGGCTGTAGCGTGGGCGTGGCGAGGGGGGTTTGGGGACAGGCGTGGGCGTGGCGAGGGGGTTTGGGGACAGGCGTGTTGTTAAAAGTGTTTCTATAGGTGCTTTGGGGAAGGATTGGAGAGAATTTTTGATACAGGTGTTTTAATGACAGGTGTTTGGGAAGAGGGCTTTGGGATAGGCATTTGGGAAAGATGTGTTTGCACATGTATGATTTATTTATTTATTCATTTATTTTAATTTTAACAAATGGCTTTGGGACAGGCGTGGAGACAATTTCTAAAACAGGTGTTCTGAGAGCCTTTTGGGACAGGTATGGAGATAATTTTCGTTACAGGTGTTCTGGGACAGGTATTGAAAATGTCACTGAACAGATGTTTGGGACAGGTGAAGCAATTTCTCGATACAGGTGTTTGGGATTTTTTATTTTTTTATTTTTTTGTTAAGCATCTCTCGATGAACGGTTTGATTATGAATTTCCAAGTTTAGAGTATATGCGAGAGCAGAAACAAAACGCAAGGAATTAGTAACAGAAAATTAACCCGCGAGAGGAGGAAGGGTTGCCAATCCTGTTTTGAAAGGATAATATTAATGACGCGATAGCGGTCACAATAGAGAAAAGATTATTTGTCATTTCTATCTTCTCTCATCATAATTACACATACATACACATGAATATGTACATGCATACTTACATACATGCATACATACATACACATGAATATGTACATGCATACTTACATGCATACATACATACACATGAATATGTACATGCATACTTACATACATGCATACATACATACACATGAATATGTACATGCATACTTACATACATGCATACATACATACACATGATTATGTACATACATACTTCCATACATTCACAACATTGAATAAACCCAATTCTGATTTCCTCTCTAGTTTTTCAGAAAGGAAATGCAGATTACAGATAGCTTTTGCTTTATATTTTGCCAATTTTGTGTGATGTCTTTTCTTTGTTCACTTGTTTTGTTGTCGCGGAGTTATTGCGTTGTTTGTGACGTCACTGTATCGGTGCTGAAGCCTCGCCTTGGGTCTGGTCTGCTCAGTGGCTTCAAAAAATCTTCAGCAAAACCAAACCATTAAATAAAATGAAGAAGTAGAAGAAAAATGAATAAGATGTGAAATTAGATAAGAAAAATACTGAATAAAATGAATTAGTTGAATATTGAATGATAATGAATAAAAATAAAGTGTATAAGTACTTTCATAGGGAATCCGTCCTATTCTTGATATAGATAAAAGCTGAACCAATAATTACTATAGGCAGAAGAATCTTATGGGAGGAATAAGGGTTGTCTTGAAGGTCATTTTTAAGAACTAGTTTTAAGGTTAGTCTTAAGGGGTATTTTTAATGGAACAGTTTAAAGGGGTAGTTTAAGGGGCAGTCTTCAGTATTAAAACTATCCCTTTTTTAAGGGGTAGTTTTAAGGAACATTCTTAAAGGTAGTTTTAAGGAAAAGTTTCAAGAGGTTGTTTTCAGTACATTTTTAAGGAGAAAAACTGAGGGCATAGACCTTGGGAGTTAGCTACAAGAGAAGGATAGTCTTGAAAGAAATTCTGATAGTCTTGGGTGAGAGTGAGTGAGTGAATGAGTGATCAAGTGAGTAAGTTCAGGAGTTCCAGAGCAAGTGAGCAAATGGGTGAGTGAGTGAACAAGTGACCAAATAAACATTCACAGACCAAGGCGATGAACACCAGCAGAATATTGAAAACCAACTTACTAAGTTTCTCAGACAAATACAAGTTGCTCATTTAACCCAAACTTAGTCCAAGATTTTATATCTTACCACCAATAAGTCATCAATTCACCAGACACAGCATACCACATATCCTTACCACATAGTAAATCACATACCCCTTACCACATAGCATACCACATCTCCCTTACAACATAGCATACCACATACTCCTTACCACAGAGCATAACACATATCCCTTGCCGTATAGCATACCAGTTACCACATAGCATGCATTTCCCTTACCACATAGCATACCGCCACACTTCCCTTACCAAATAGCATACCACACTTCCCTTACCACATAGCATACCACATAGCACATACACGAGGGGAAAAGAACAATCGAACTAAAACAGTACGGACTTAAATCAAGTTCCAGGAGAAAAGTCATGAGGTAAAAAGATTTAGGCTTAGTTAAAACTGCTGTTAATTTCTATCTAAAACACACCGACTCGTGTGCTAATTAACATGGCATGAGGGAATTAAGAAAGGAATGTACAGTCGAATAGAACAAGAACTGTAGGTAATGAAGAGTGAATGAACATTTTGAACAGATGAACGAGACCATGAGGTAATGAAGAGCGAAATGAAAACTATGAACAGAGGAATACGAGGTAAATCAACAGCGTTCTTTCAAAATTTGGATACGAGGCCACCCTCAACGCAGACCAAAGAAGGATGGCGAAGGAAATCTATCCCTATCATCGAGAGTCAAGTGCATTTTCAACCCTGTGAAACGAAAAAAAGAAAAGAAAAAAAAATATATATAATATATATATATATATATATATATATATATATATATATATATATATAATATATATGTATATATCATCATCATCATCAAGGGGCTAACGCCGACGGGGGCGCATGGCCGCATCCACCCTTCGCTTCCAGCCACGAGGATCCCTCGAGGCAAGTCTCCAGCAGGCACACGGCCCTCCTATTTCCTCACGACCCC
>NC_051393.1:52875873-52883373 GCF_015228065.2 Penaeus monodon | reverse complement strand
TATATATATATATATATATATATATATATATATATATAACACACATTTGTATTGTAATACATTATTATTTAATCTTATATATACACACACATACATACAACACACAGAATACATACAATGTGATGTAATATATATATAGATATATATATATATATATATTATATATATATAATATATATTATATATTATTATATATATATGTATGTATATATCATATATATATATATATATATATATTATATATATTATATATATAATATATTACATATTAAAGAGGAGAGAGTGGAATTTTCAAATAAAGATGTTCCATATTCTTCGTTTCGGAATTCCAAAGTATATCTATATTCTTTATAAATGCGATTGCATTCAATATAATATGTATATATTACTACCTCTCTCTCTCACTTTTTTTTCATCTCTCCTTTTTTTTTCTAGCTTTTTCTTTTATCAATTTATCTATTTTTTAATTTTCCTTCCAAAATTTTCTCCCCCTTTCCTCCCTTCCTCTCTCTCTCTCTCTCTCTCCTCTCTCTCTTCTCTCTCTCTTCTTTTCCCTTTTTCTTTTTCTCTCTCCCCTCTCTCTCTTCTCTTTTCTCTCTCCTCTCTCCCCAAAGCAGCTGGCAATAAACCTCGGTATTTGTAAACTGTTTGTTTCCAAGGGACTTTTTGTTGAACGCTGGAGAGAAAAAAAAAACCCCGGGGGGGGGGGGGGGGGGGGGGGGGGGGGGGGGGGGGGGGGGGGGGGGGGGGGGGGGGGGGGGGGGAAAAAAAAAGAAAATAAAAAAAAAAAAAAAAAAAAAAAAAAAAAAAAGAAAGGAAAAAAGGGGGAGGAAAGAGGGGGGAAAAGACAAAAGAAAGAGGGAGGGGGAGGGGGGAGGGGAGGGGGAGAGAGAGGGAGAGAGAGAGGGGGGAAGAAAGAGAGAAAGGGGAGGGGAGGGGGGGGAGGGAGATCGAGAGGGATAGAGAGGAGGGGGGGGGGGGAAAAGGGAGAGAAGGAGAGAAAAGGAGGAGAGAAAGGAGAGAGAGAGAGAGAGAGAGGGGAAAGAAAAAAGGGAGAAGAGAGAGAGGGGAGAGAGGGAAAAGAGAGGAAAGAGAGAGAAAAAGAGGAGAGAGGGGGGGGGGAAAAATTAAAAGGGGAAGAGAGGAAGGAGAAAGGGGAGGGGGGGAAAGGGGGGAGAGGAAGAAGAGAGAAAGGGGGAGAGAGGGAGAGAGAGAGAAAAAAGAGAGAGAGAAGAGAGAGAGAGAAGGGAGAGAAAGGGGGGCGAAGAGAGAGAGGGGAGAGAGAGGAGAAAGAAAAGAGAAAGAGAGAAGAGAGGAAGGGGGGGGGAGGGAAGATGAACGGAAAATAAAAAGGACAAGAAGGAATGGAGAGAAAAGGGTAAAAAAGTTTTAGAGAAGTAAATCTCAGTAAATCAAGATGGAAGATGAGAAGTTAGGGACAAAATTGATGGAAATGAAAAAATGAAGTGTAGTAGTAGTAGCAGTATTGAATTTGAAAAAAATGATAATAAAAAATGAAAATAATAATTGTAAAACAAAATAATTATAAAATGAAAGGATATACTAAAAAAAAAAATAATAAATCATGATAATTAACAATACAATCGACAATTGATAGTTAAAAATGAAAAAACTTTATCTTTAATATTTCATATTATTTCATTATTAATGTTTTTTAAATAAGAAAAAAAAACTACATAATAATAACACAAAATAAAATAACAATGGTAATAATAATAGTGATAATAGCAAAAAAAGGATAAGATAAATGATAATAAACAAAAATTAATAGTGATTTATAATAAAATGTAGGAAAAAATAAAGAAAAAAATGATAAAAATGCTAATGGTATAAAAATGAATGATAACAGGAAAAAAAAACAAATGTGAAATGAATGTAAAATAATAAAATGATAAGAACAATAATGGTACAAAAAATAAATTTTAAAAAGATAATAATGAAAAGATAAAATGATAGAATAACGAAAATGATGAGAAAAAATAAAAACAGCAAAAATATATTAAAAATCAATAATTTTAAAAATAAATACTAGTGAGTGATGATAATTTTAATAAAAATAAAAATAATAAAAATAAAATAAAATTAATGTTATAATTTAATAATAAATAATTAAATAATAATAAAATAATATAATAATAAAATAATAATAAAATAAAATATAATAATAAAATTATTTAATATCAATTAAATTTATTTTTTTTAATATTAAATTAATAATAAAATATAATAATAAAATAATAATAATATAAAAAAATATAAAAATAATAATAATATTGATAACAATTAATAATAATAATAATGTGATAATAATGATAAAAAATTTTTGTTGTTTTTATTTTCATATTCTATTATTATTACTTATTTTATCATCATAAAATAAGAAAATATAATAATATACTTCTAGTCTTTTCCTCTCACTAAAGAATACATTTGGCTCAATATCGTAAGGCTTTTATCTGTCCCTTTTTCCTTTTTGTCCTTTCCAAAAACCCTTAAAGTCAAAATTTTCCCCTTATATAAAAACTATCCCTATTAAAAAAATTTTAATTTTTTACCGTCACTTTCACTTAAACCATTACTGTAACATGGCACTGATAATCACGTAGTTTCTTTGAAATAGCAGGGACACCCTTTAATGAGGTCTGGCATTTTTAGGGTCCAATTAGCGCACAGAAGCAATTAACACAAGACACAAAGTATCATTATGAGATACGTTGGAGGTTTTAGAGAAATGTAAGAAAGTTTTCAAAAAAAAATAGGTTTTTGCCCCGACTGACGGCCCCGACAAACACACAGTGAAGTCAAAAACATTGTAAGAAGGGTTTACTGCAAAGGGGGTTCCTCCCCGTGTAAAGAAGGGTTACAAAGACAACAAAAACGCTCATAAAAATACCAAAGGAGGTTTAATGGTTAATGGGTGTATACACTGTAAATATTTAGAGGGTGCGAGGGAGAGGTAGGGAGGATAGGGGGAAGGGAAAGGGGAGGGGGGGGAGGAGGGTGGGGGGTTAGCAAAGTGAAAGGAGGGGGAGGACCGGAAAAAAAGAAGATAGAGAGGAGCCGACAAGATAAGGGAGAGAGAGAGAGAGAGAGAGGAGGAGAGAGAGAAGAGAGAGGAAAAGAAAAGGGGGGAGAGAAAGGGGAAAAGGGAAAAAAGAGAGAGAGAGAGAAAGAGAATGAGAGAGAGAGTGAGATTGTCTGTTTTCAACATAAAGATGTTCCATAGAGAGACAGAGGAGAAAGAGACAGACAGAGAGAAAGAAAAGAGAGAGAGAAAGAGCAGCAGAAAAAGAGGAGAGGAGGAGAAAGAGAAGAAAAAAAAGGAGAGAGAGAGAGGAGAGAAATGTTTCAAAAAAAAGTGTTCCAAGAGGAGAGAGGGGAGAAAGAGGGAAAAAGAGAGAAAGAAGAGAGAGAGAGAGAGAAGGAAAAGAGAAGGGGAAGAGGAGCAAAAAAAAGAAATAGAGAAAAGAGAGGAAAGGGAAAAAAAAGACAGAAGAGAGAAGAAAGAGAAGAAAGAAAAGAAAGAGAGGAGAGGAGAGAGAGAAGTTTTTGAAATGTCTGGTTTCCCTTAAGGGGGGGAAAGCCCCCGGAAAAAAAAGTTTTTTTAGGGAGGAAAGAGGAAGAAGTGACCAATTTTGGCAGTTATGCCGTTCTGTTTTTTCAAAACCAAGAGGGGGAGAAAAGCCAATAAAGGGGAAACAAAGATTTTGATAGGAAAGTCAATGAAATTTTGATTGTTAATACAGTAATTTAGTATATTTCCTTTTTTCTTTTTTTTTTAGCTGTTTATATTTTTTCTTCATCTTTTTCTTTTCCTTTTTCTGTTTTTCTTTCTTTTTCTTTTATTTCTATTTTTGCTCCTTCTTCTTCTCATCTTCTTTTTCTTCTATGACCATTCTGTATCATAGTCTTGGCTTGATTATAATATATATATATATATATATATATATATATATATATATATATATATATATATATATATATATATATATATGTATGTAAGTATTTTTATTTTCTTCTTCTTCTTCTTTTCCCTCTTTCTTTCTTTCTTTCTTTCTTTTATTATTTATTTATTTATTTCTAAAATTTAAGTTTTCAGTTTGAAGATTTGTGAAATGGAACATATGCGCTTCTACATATTTTCTTTCCTTTTTTCTTTTCTTTCTTTCTCTCCTTCTTTCTAAAAGGGGGTAGGACGTGGGGAGGGGGGAGGGGGTTTCATTTTTCTTATCTATGATGTTAAAGACTTTTACCCTTAAGAGAATGAGGTAATTAACTCTGTCTGATTTTTTTTCTTGGTAGGGAGAGATGTGGATTCTCCTTTTTTCCTTGGAGGGAGAAAGGGGGAAGGGGGGAGGGGAAGAGAGGGAGGGAGGGAGGAGGGAAAAAGCGGTGGGGAGGAGGACGAGGGAGGGGGGCGAGAAGAGAAGAGGAAGGAGGGATGATGAAAGAGCGAGAAAATTAGTGGGAGGGAGCTTGAGGGAGAGGGGAGAGTAGGGGGGCGGGAGAAAAGAGAGACAGACAGATAGACAGACGGATAGACAGATTATAAGACAGACTGACTGAAAGACAGGGATACGGAGAGAGAAACAGCGACAGGCAGAATGAGATAGAAAAGTAAACAGAAAGAAAAAGAAAGGAGAAAGAAAAGGAAGGAAAGAGGACGAGAGAGACAGATACACACTGAGAGAGAGGGGGGGGGGGAGAGGAATGAGAGAAAAAGAGAGAGAGAGAGAGAGAGAGAGATAGGAAGAGAGGAAGAGAGGAAAAGAGAGAGAGAGAGAGAGAAGAAACAAAAACAAGAAAATGATAAATCATTCAGAAAAAAGAAGAAAAATATACACAGAGAGAATGACGTTTATTAACTCATCACTCACTCACGGCCTCTCTCTTTCCACCCCCCCCCCCCCTCTTCTCTCTCCCTCTCTCTCTCTCTCTCTCTCTCCTCTCTCCCTCTCTCTCCGCTCCTCCTCTTTCTCTCTCTCTCTTTTCTCCTCTTCCTCTCTCTCTCTTCTCTCCTCTCCTCTCTCTCTCTCTTCTCTCTCTCCCTCTCCTCTCTCTTCTCCTCTTCTCTCTCTCTCTCCTCTCTCTCTCTCTCTCTCTCTCTCTCTCTCTCTCTCTCTCTCTCTCTCTCTCTCCCCAACGACTTACCAATCATTGAAAGGACAACATGATGCCCAAACCTCCCCTTATTGACGTGTTGAAGAAGCAGTCACCCATTTAACAGGATCTGCCAGTCACTCCATGCATGACCGCTTTTGATAGACATGTTTGCCGATCAGGGAAAACAGACAGGCAGACAGATAGACACACAGACACGCAGGGGTTGACTGTATCTCTTTTTTCATGTAACGCATTATCCCTTTTCTGTGTGAGGCGGCGTCGGAAATGTAGGCTGATTTTGATGTTATTGTGACCCTCTATATTGGTTATTGTTGTTGTTATTGTGATTATCATCATTATTTCTGTCAACGTTGTTCTGTTTGATATTATTAACTTTATTGTTATCATTATCATTATCATTACTATCATTATTGTTATTATTACTATTAATAACATATTCATTTTCATTATTGTCATCATGATTATCATTAGTATTATGATATTACCACAGCATTATTACTACTTATGTCATTGTTATCATTTTTGTTATTATCATAATCATCATTCTTATTGTCATTGATATCATTAATATTGTTATCATTGTTATTATTATCTTTATTATTATTATTATTATTATTATTATCATAATTATCATGATCATTATAAATCTCATTATGATTATTATTACCATTATCACTGTTGGCGTTATTATTATTATTATTGTTTTTTATTATTTTTTCATTTTCACTTGTTATTTTATTTATTTCATTACAATACTATATCATTTTTTATCATAAAAATAATATATCAATAAATTAATACTGTTGTTGTCATCATTTTCATTTTTTTTAATCCCTCCAACCATTTCATTCTAGCACTATTATTTTCATATACTATTTTCTGCTGTTAACATTTTTACAACAATTTTTTATCAAAGGTTTTTTTGTCGTGGGATCCCCATCAGTATTAATTTCCACTCAGTATATAATTTTTAAAGTTTTGTTCCCGTGAATTTGGTTTTTTGCATATGTATATATGTATATTTCGATATCTCTGTAAATCCAATAAAAAAAAATCTTTATCTATGTATTTTTGCGTCAGTCATTCAGTATATATTTCAAAGTATTATCATCTACGTGATAATCTTTATCCTAACGTAAATCTATATAAAAACGTGGGGGGAAATTTAAAACACGTATTTCTGAAGAAGATACACGAAACGGTTAATAATCTCTTGTATGTGAAGAAACATTCCATTATACTGTTCTACTTTTTTTCGTGTGAAAAAGGGTTATTGCAAAACCCAAAAAAAATTACATTTTTTTATAATCCTAAAATGTGGAATTTTTTATAACCCCAAAAAAACCTAGACGTTAATCAGTACATTGTTTGCTTTATTTTGTTAGAAAATAAAAACAAAATGAAACACAAATATACGTAAAGTAACTGAGATGGGTTTTAAATTTAGCTAAGTCCTTATTTGCATATATTTTGTACCCGGCCTCGGGGGTTTTTTTAAAAGCAATTTTTAAAGTATTTTGGGGGCCCTGTGGAGAAGAGATTGAATTCCTTTCCGAAGCAGTGTATTTTAAAACATTCTCGGTATAATCTCTTTAACTAGATTTAACACTATTTACCCTATAAATGCGGATGATGTTTATTTGCATATTAAATAGACTGCATTATTTCTAACTCTCTCTCTCTTTCTCTCTTTCTTCTCCTTCTTTTCTTCTTTTTCTCTCTTACACCGAGTAAATGGCAATTTATAATCAGGGTTGGAATATAAAGTTGGTGAGATGAAACAGCTTTAAATAAGCATATAATTTTCTCCGGGTAATTACATTGACTAAATACCAGGGATCCAATCTTGTTCAGAGTTAAGTGCGGGTGTTTTCTTTCTCTTCCTCTAGCTGGGGTCCTCTCTTTTTCTTCCCCTCTCTCTTTCTCTTCCTCTCTCTCTCTCCTCCCGCTCTCTTTTCTCTCTCTCTCTCTCTCTCTCTCTCTGATTGTCTGTCTGTCTGTCTATCTATCTAACCATCTATTTATCTATCTATCTAACCATCTCTCTCTCTCCCCTCTCCGCTCTCTCTCATCTCTCACCTCTCTCTTCTCCCCTCTCTCCCCTCTCTGTTCTCCTCTCCTCTCTCCTCTCTCCTCTCTCTCTCTCTCTTTCTCCCTCTCATTTCTCCCCTTCCTCCTCTATCCCCCTCTCCCTCCATCCCAATTTCCATGAGATAAAGTTCCTTCACACAAACTGTTTTTCGCAACACTGTCATGAACGTCATTTGTATACAGTGTTGAGAGCAATCAGTTACAAGCAAGAGTGTTGACAATCAGCTGATGAATTGATCTGCTAGTAAATAGCTGATTGATATT
>NC_051393.1:52868373-52870873 GCF_015228065.2 Penaeus monodon | reverse complement strand
AAAGAGGAAAAGGTAATTGGAGAAAATGATAAAATGATAAATAAAGAGGATTGGTTAGAGCGGAAAGGAAAATTGGATAAAAGAGGAGGAAGAGAAAGAGAAAGAAAATATGGTGAGAAGACGGAAGGAGAAAGAGAAAGAAGCAGAAGGCTAAACAGACAACAGAAAGAAATCTATCATTATCAAAGATAATAAAACAAAACAAATAAAAATAAAAGCAAGAAGAAAAAGATAACAAACAACGAAATAAAAAACGGGAGAAAGAACAGCGAGCGAAGGATCAGGACAGAGAAAAATTTGAGCATTCGTCCGCGTGAGACATATTGTTCTAAGAGACGCAGCTCGATCTAGGCCTAAACTTCACCTTCCCGCCTACAGTGTCCACATGGGTGTAGTGTAAAGCGTCCTGTGGTGACGGACGAAGCTGAGGGTCGATGTGACAAGCTTGATATCCATGTATTGTACTTTATAGGATCGTGTTCTAGCGTGAAATATAAAATGCGGTTTATTCTGCTTGGTATTGTCGTTGTCGCACGGCTGCTGGGAAGGTTCTTGAAGGAGGGGAAAGGCGTTCAATCCAGTGTATTATTTTTTATCCGAGTGAGAGGAGGGAAGAGGACAAAGAAAGAGGAAAAGAGAAAGACAGAGAGGACAGTGGAAGATCATCTTCCTAAAATCCTAACTCGAGAGAAAGAGAGAAAGGGAAGGGTGGAAGAGCCTGTAAAACGATGTGGAACAGGGAGGGGATAGACGAGCGACAACTCACGAAAATAGACAGAAAGATGTTGAAGAAATAAGCTTCCCAATCTTCATAGTGGCAGAATCTGGTCCACCATACTGCTGACTCTGCCTTTTGTGGACTCCAACACGTCGCCATAAATGCAAGGGCAAGAACAGGGAATGAATATGTAAACGGATTAGCAGATCGAGTGTATGATATCCGAAAAGATGAATACATGAATATGTAGGTACGTAGATGGGAAGGGGTGGATAGGCACCAATATGGAGAGGAGAGGGAAAGGAGGGAGGAGGTCAGGGGAGAAGTGGAAAGAGTGAATGGACAAGGTAGAAAAGAGAGAGAGAAAGAGAAAAGACATACATACACACATAAAAAGAGAGGGAGAAAAAGAGAGAGATGAAAAGATAGAGAGGGAGAAAAAAAGAGAGGAATATATAAAAGAGCAAGAGAGAGGGGGAGATGAATGGATAGAAAGAGAAAAAAAACAGATAGTCAAACAGAAAAAAACTTCAAACTAAATAAGCGATCCAAGACAATCCCCCACCCAAAAAAAAAAAAAAGATAGAAACCAAGTTGCCAAGCGGAGCCGAGTAAACGCGGGTTGTGGACCGTAGAGTTGTGTCCGCTCCGTGCGAGGAATGGGAGCAGTTAGTGGAAGCATCAATGGTTACTCGCAAGAGATACGTGCTGTATAATGTCTGTTGTTTAACACCCTTGGCAGTACCACTGTTAGCGACTGTTATTGCGGTGGAACTGTGAATACGGTGAGGAGGTGGGTATTTATTGCTTAACATGCTAGAGTGGCCAATGGTTTGCCTTTATTTGTACTAACGGAATAGTGAAAGAATACATATGGAAATGTTTGTGTCAGTATCATTACTATCATTATTATTATTGTCAGTATTTTGTGTGTGTGTTTTGTGTTATCATAAGAACTACATTCCGATACCACTTGTTGTAGCATTAATATAATATATAATTCTACCACTGGACTGTACAAATGAAGATGAAATCACTCACAAGTTTCCACCAGACAAGGAATCCATTGGCCTGAATGTAACAATCGATTCTATTAATTCTCCAGCTCTCCTTTTGCATCCAGTGACTTTGGCATTGCAGCCGCGTTGCATTGCAATCGGTCCCATGAGAACAAATTCATGAAAAATGCGATTTGATTCAAGGGGAGTGTCTAGTTTTGTGGTTTACTGAATATCTTTTTATGCACCCCCTCCATCCTCTCCTTCCAGCCCACATATGTGTGTGTGTGTGTGTGTGGTGTGTGTGTGTGTGTGTGTGTGTGTGTGTGTGTGTGTGTGTGTGTGAATAGAAATTTTCAAATGTTAGATGAAACAAAATCGACAACAATCTTATGACTGGATACTAATCATCATATAAAAACAAACATATATGTAAAGTCAGATTAGATACCCTTTAGAAATATATAATAAACACCGGTTTTATTACCCTGACGTAATCACTTTTTGTAATTACTTTTTTAAAAGATATTTTTCATCACCTATGACAAGACTTTTCCCGTGTCTAGACTTTTCTTATCTCATGTTGCAAAAATTATTTCACGATCAAAGTTTCCTTTTTCATTATGCTTGCTTGCGCGCCCCTTCATTAAATACACTTCACATCATGACAAAAAATATATATATATATATTATAAAAAATTAAAAAATGAAAATAGTTTTTTTAAGTATGAGCTATACATTTCTCAAATACATAAGCATCAAAAGAACCAACAAAAAGATAATC
>NC_051393.1:52855873-52858373 GCF_015228065.2 Penaeus monodon | reverse complement strand
CTCCATCCCCTCTCTTATTTTCTTATCTGAAGTGAATGTTTAGGATTATGTTCGTCTGCACATGTTACCATGTACGCATACGCACATGCACACGCACACACGCACACCCCAAATTACACTCCAGAACGACAAACACTAGTCATTATGCAAATGAATCTCTCCCCAGAGACGGAGGCGGCGGCAGCGCAAGTACTCAAGGCGAACACAATTATACTATTATAATGTCGATTCTTTTCGTGTGTTTTGTATGTTATGTGGGCTGATCTATTATTTTATTTAAGATATTAGATAAAATAATAATAAAAGATAGAAGACAGAGAGAGAAAGGTGGAAAGGTGAGAGAGAGAGAGAGAGAGAGAGAGAGAGAGAGAGAGAGAGAGAGAGAGAGAGAGAGAGCGTGAGAGAAAGCGAGAATGAGAGAGGGAGAGAGAGAGAGCAAAAGCGAAAATAAGATAGACTGAAACACAGATTTTTTTTTTTTTTTATGAACAAGAATGAAAGAAATAAAGATATCAAGAAAAAAACACACACACACAAGAGAGTAAGAAAAAGAGAAAAATCAAACAGCATTCGCCGATATTCAGGATGTCAAAAGTTATTGACCTTTTCCCGAGCTGCAGAAAGGAGCGCTGCCGACTTGGAATGGAAATGAAAATAAGGATTACCAGCAATTGGGTTGTTAATTGTTAAGGATTACCAGCAATTGGGTTTGTCTCTCCTCTGGAAATGACTGTGGGGGGGGAGAGGGAGAGTGTGGGCATTGCAGGTGTGTTCTTGTGCTTAAGTGGGTGTGTCAGTGTATAGGCGTTTACGAAGGATGGGTTTAATTGTGTGCATACGAACTGGGATGAATAGAAATACACAGATATGAATACGAACCAAAAGAAGCACACACGCACACATCCACACATACAATCAGACTTCATCATTATATGAAAGTCAGACACACACACACACACGCGCGCACACGCACACATACATACATACACACATACACACGCACACACATACATACATACACACACAAACACACACACACACATACAATCCAACTTAGACACACATTATATGCCAAGCTTGAAAGTTACACATACACACACATACACACACAGTACATGACATGTTTGTAAGTTATTTCATCCTAAACTCCCCATGCTATCTAATTGCTACATTATTTCAATTGAGCAAATTATTCATTTATTTAATTTTCCAAACATTAAAAAAAGTGAAATTAAAAAAGTCGTTGAACCAAACCAGCTTATAACATTTCTGTCTAAATGTCAAAGTTCGGTTGTTTGACGCCGGTGATTTCCAATTAACAATATTAGCATATATTAAGGTGCATTACAGCGAATAAATTTATCAGTTGATATTCCGATATGGTGTACTCTGATTAAAATATTTCGTTTACAGGTTCTGAATCGAGTGTGAAATGTCAAATTAATTGTGGCCTTAATTTTCGATTCATTTCAATCTACAGGTTTGTTATAAATCGTTTGTACAGAAATTGAAAAAATATGAATACATGAAAATGGTAATACACACAGGCTTCGTTATATTTATATATGTACATATATATATACATACATATATATATATATATATATATATATATATATATATATATATATATTATGTATATGTATACATACATATATATATATATATATATATATATATATATATATATATATATATATATACATATAAAAATCGAACTTAGATACGATGAAGTTCCTTGGGCAAGGAACTTCACCTCGAATGCCTACCTAGCCACTGGGTGGCCAAGCCAGCCCAAGTCGGTGCTGGTCCCAAGCCCGGATAAAATAGAGAGAATGATTACCTAAAAAAAAGAAAAAAAAAAGGTAACACCGGCACTCTCCAATGAAAGGAACTGGGGACCCTACCACGTACTCACTCCAAGAGCATCACAACATGAAAACTACAATTAAGTATCATGCTGTGACCACGGCGGCTCAGACATGAACCTATCATTAATAATAATAATAATAATAATAATAATAATAATAATATATATATATATATATATATATATATATATATATATAATATATATATATATATATATATATTATATATATATATATATATATATATAAATATATATATATATATATATATATATATATATATATATATATATATATATATATATATACATATATATATATGTGTGTGTGCGTGTGTGTGTTGGATAGATATTGATAGAATTGTTAATAGATCAGATGTATAGATGTAGTTATATGTGACTGGAACTAGATATATAAAGATTGGCAGATAAAAAGATAGGTGGATTTTTATGTGATTTTAGACAAACAATCAGCCATGTATAGGGAGAAGAGTTTATAAAGCCCGTTTCAGGTTAAAAAGGCGGAGGCTGGTTATTTTTTCAACATAGTGGAAAAAACAGACTAATCTTTTCTGTTACACACGTGCCCACTAAAAGAGAAAGAGAGAGAGAGAGAGAGAGGGAGAGAGA
>NC_051393.1:52838373-52840873 GCF_015228065.2 Penaeus monodon | reverse complement strand
TAATCTACCATTTTCTTTATCTATATAGCCATCCGTCTATCTATCTATCAGTTTACCTATCTCCCTTTTTGAATATGGATCTATCTATCTATCTAACCATCTAACTATTCATCTATTTTACAATCTAAATATCCACAATCTATCTATCTTAATATCTAGATATCCACCACCATCTATTTTACTATCTATATATCCACCATCTAGATATCCACCCATCTATTGATCTTACTATCTATCTACCTATCTATCAAATCATCTTTCTCCCGCCATGCACAAGACACTAAAATCTCATTATACCTTAAAAGAAATCTTAGTAATGTTGTTTTTTCATAATATATCTGATATATAAATAAATAAAAGTGACTGGCAGACAAAACTATAAATGATATTTAACATCAACAATGCAAATATTCAAACGACGTTTGCCTTTGTGGATATTAAATTTTGCCTGTGTTTGCGAGACTTATTATCATAAAATTCTTTCTTCCGTTTCTAAATTCTGTGATTTATTGTCCTCGTTGTCTCTTTCTCAGTCTGTCTATCGTCTGTCTATCTTTTATCTTGGTTTTCCTCTTTTTCTTGTTTCATTTCTCTTTATATTCTCTATTCTCTCTCTCTCTCTCTCTCTCTCTCTCTCTCTCTCTCTCTCTCTCTCTCTCTCTCTCTCTCTCTCTCTCTCTCTCTTCTGTCTATCTATTTATTTATCTATTTGTCAGTCTGTCTGTCTTTGTAGGTGTATCTATCTATATACCTATCTACCTTTCTATCTATAGGTCTATCTAATTGCCTATCTATCAGTCTGTCAATCTATCTCTCTATCTTTCTCTCTATCTATCTATCAATAAATGTATCTCTCAGCCTAATTTTGTATATATCCACCTTGCTATCTATCTAATTACCTCGTTTCTCCCTCACACCCTCTTTATCTGCCTCTCTCTCGCTGTTGCTGTTGATTTAGTTGTCGACCTGAAAATCCGCCTTTGCTCATTAGACGCAACGTGATTGGTCAAACAAGCTGGCCAATCAGCGTCGAGATAAGAAAGCGAAGAATAAAAAAATCCCAAATGATATGTTTACCAGAAGTAATATTACTGTGTCTCACTGTCTTTCATTCTTTCTTTTACACCCAAAATATAATAATGTATTCTGTCAGATAATAGTTCGCTGAGTACTTTGATCCTTGGCTCCAAGATTAGGAGTGACCGAGTCCTTCGGCGGGAATGGTTGAACGAGCGCTGCGCGCGATTGGTCGGATCCCGTCGACTTTAGATCCGGTGTCGGCCAATCAGATCGCGTGTATTTTCCGTTGATTGTGTTTTCTCTTCCATTTTTTTCTTTTCTTTTCTTCTTTTTTCTTCTTTTTTTTGGGGGGGTGGGAGGGGGCAATTAATGTACATTGTTTGCTTTTGTTATTATTTTTACAGAAATTTCTTTCTCTTTCCCCTTTTCTATGTTTTGCTTTCCTAGAAAAGTAATTAGTTATGTGAGGAAACGAGCATATTGCATTTCCAAGAAAACATATACATGAACCATACGTACATTAGCATGAATGTTTATCAAATATTCGTGTTAGTTCATGTTTGTGAACGTTCATGCTAGAAAAGGGGGAAAAAATACAGTAGATCCACTGTTATGCTTACATGCATACGTACACAACCACAACACTTGCATAACACACACACACCTGCCTACATGCGCGTATGTGTGTATATGGTATGGCCGCTCCTGTGTATATGTACGCCCCCGAGTGCTTCCCTGAGTGCCTCCATGAGTGCTTCCCTGAGTACTTCCCTGAGTGCCTCCATGAGTGCCTCCATGAGTGCTTCCCTGAGTGCCTCCATGAGTGCTCCCCTGAGTGCCTCCATGAGTGCTCCCCTGAGTGCTCCCCTGAGTGCCAGGGATCCGAAACCCCGCCCGACTACTTGGCCAATTCCCAGACAGAATCGGAAGATCCAAGTTGTCTCAACAAAGACCATCAAACATCGCTCAACACGGGGGCGTCCGTCGGGGCTGCAGAGTCGCCAATAGATCAAATACTAGGTTGATGGCACGAGATCTCGATGGAGATTGATTGAGGAGGTCGGGGAGGAGAGAGGCGGGGAGGGGGAAGGGAGGCGGAGGGGGAGGGAGGGAGATGGGGAAGAGAGGCCGGGGGGGAGTAGGGAGATGGGGAGGAAGGGCGAAGTAGAGAGGAAAAGGAGAGTGTGAGGAGAAAAGGAGGGAGAGAGATAAAGGAAGATGGAGAGGAAAGGGTAGGTGGGGAAAGAGAAGGGAAAATGATGTGGAATAAAGGAGAGAAGAGAGAAAAGGGAGGAAGGGAGGGAGAACAAGGGAAAGGGAAGGAAAGGGAGGGAGAGAAGAGATAGGAGGAAGAGAGGTAGAGGAGAAGGAGAGGAGAGAAAGGGAGGCGAAGGAAAGGGGGAGAGGGAAGGAGGAGGGGAGATGGGAGGGGCAGAAGAGAGCAGGGGGGAGGATAGGAAGGAGGGGGAGGGGGGGAAGG
>NC_051393.1:52815873-52825873 GCF_015228065.2 Penaeus monodon | reverse complement strand
ACTTTTCTCCCCCTCCCCCTCCCCCCTTCCCCCGACCGAAAGGAAAGAGCGAAGGAGGAAAAGAAGAGAAGGATGAGCAAAAAAATATATTGACTAATGCATGGCCGCCCCCCCCCCCCCTCGTCCCCCGACCGAGAGAGGACCTGCATGATCGTCGACGCCTTCTTGATGAGCGAAGGGTTCATCTGCGCCGCGTGCTGGAAGGTCATCGACGAGGCGTCCATGATCACCTCGACGCCCGTGATGGCCACCGTCTCGTCCTCCTCCAGCAGGAGATCCACCATGAAGAGGATGGCCTTCGCGGCGTCGTTCATGTCCGTCTTGTTGGGGTCCCTGAGGGCGGGGCGACTCAGCACCACGCGCGCGCCCCTCGTCGACAGGCCCCGCAGCGGAAGGAACAACCTGGCAGGAGAGGGTCCTTCAGGAAAGGCGAGTGTGTGTGTCTGTGTTTCCGTGTTTCTGTGTGTCTGTGTTTGTTTTTCTGTCTGCGTCTGCGTCTGTATTGTCTATGTCTGTGTCTATACGTGTCTCTGCGTCCGTATGTGTCTGCGGGCGCGCACGTGCGGACTCCCCGAGAACAGGCGTCTCAGCTGCATCGCCCTGTTTACGTTGTGGACTACTGCGACTCACTACATCCCTTACTACAAACTATACAAACACACGCATTACAACAATTCCATGGAAGAAGAAGAAAAAGAGAAGAGGAGAGGGAAGAGAGGGACAGAAAGAAGTCGGAGACGAGGAGGAGGAAGGGAAGAAACAGTCACAAGAAGAAACGTATGAGAAACACAGAGTACTTTCAGAAACGCGATGAAAATACGCAAATATCCCACGACGATGAACAGTCTACCAATCTACGCAGGTCTATCCTTCGTCCAACCAGACCCTATGCACTGTAACATGCAACAACTTTGCAACAGACAAGTCCAAGAATCGAAGACCTATTAACTAGCCGTCTGACAAAAATGCAGCTTTGCCTTGAACAGCTTCGAATGACATAGCGCTTCAATACGGTTCATGGCAGCCTCGAATTTCTTTCCAGAATAAAGATTCCTCTTCCTTGTGGGCCTTCAATGAGCAGCACTTCTACACTCCAGTGTATTTTATGGCGTTCCTCGAGTTCGTGTAAGTAATTCAGATTCTTTTAAAGTGTTTTCAGCGAGCAATACTGTCTAGGTCAGCATGAGGGGTCTCAGAGTCACCCTAGCAATCCAGATGTCTACTTCCATCAAACTCAGTTATCAGTTACTCTGTTTTCACAATCTCTACTACCTTTTTAACAAACATTTTTGTTTCTGTTCGTTTTCCTTTGTGTGTGAGTGTGTCTCTCTCGCTGTTAATTACCGTGTTTTTCGATCCTGCGTCTCTACCTATTTATTTATCTATTTATTTATTCAGCTGCTTATTTATTTCTAAATTTCCTTTTCCCCGACAAATGTTTCTTTGACGGTCCTGGAAGTCTGGGACGCCGTGGAAACAATGACCCTCTTTGCCCACCATCACTTCATCTTCTCTCGTCTACTGTTTATTCCCTCTCCTCCCCTTATCCCTCTTCCACTTCCATTACCTGCCACAACACCATGGACTTCTTGGCCATGGCAGGCGTGTAGGCGATGGCGTGGGCGAGCGTGAGGCCCGTACAGTCCCCGGCGATAACAACCCCCGTTACGCTCGCCTGCTCGTCCTCCTCCAACAGCACGTCAAAGATCATGGACCCCAGTTTCATAACCTCGTCCATGGATACTTTATTGGGGTCGTAGATACCCCAGCGGCCGAACACGACTTTCCTGCCCAAGCGATCGTAGCCGGGGAGAGGGAGCATCACGCTGTTGCACAAAATAAAGGTCTTTTTTAAGTGGATGTGTGTTGCAGATCACGTGTTGTTGGTTTGCACACGCTTGCACATGCCTGCACCCATCATGGAGACTGCGCTCGCTGCGGACAGAGACA
Source organism: Penaeus monodon (assembly GCF_015228065.2). Taxonomy (NCBI): domain Eukaryota; kingdom Metazoa; phylum Arthropoda; class Malacostraca; order Decapoda; family Penaeidae; genus Penaeus; species Penaeus monodon. The sequence goes on along the minus strand of NC_051393.1, from coordinate 52,823,923 downwards.
CCAAAACCAGATACGAAGGACAAAGCAATAACGAACCCTGGAGACAACGACAGAAACTTTACTTCAACAGCAACCTCTGCCTCAATCCATACTGTACTTTGCCACACTATGCCACACCTGTCAATCAGTAAGGAAGAGGAACTACCTCAGACCATAGTGTCACAGCACGCCACACCTGTAATACTACACCACAGTTTTCAGCAGGACCTCTCCATCACATCTGCCCAAAACAAAAGGAATATTATACCCCCGACCAACACAAGATAAGGTCAGTGATGCTTACAACCCCCAATAAAGTTCGCTCAAACATATAAGCTACTAAATCAAATTTTGTCTCTTTCCTACTGCCAAAAGTTTGCACAAAGTTTTAGCAACAGTTTAGCTGCGAGGCAAACTTCTGTCCTCAAAAGTCCAGTATCCAAGAAACTTTTGATTGTGTCTCGCGGAAAGAGGAAAAAAAAGTAATAATAATAATAATAATAATAATAATAATAATAATAATAACAACAATAATAATAATAATAATAATTATAATAATAATATAATGGTGATGATAATGATAATGGTGATGATGATAATGATGATGATGATAATGATAATTGATGAATGATGATGATGATGATAACGATGACGAGATGATAATGATGATGATGACGATGATGATGATGATGATGATGACGATGATGATGACGATGACGATGAAGATGACGATGACGATGAGATGATGACGATAGATGCGATAGATATGATAATGATAATGATAATGATAATATAATGATAATGATAATGATAATGATAATGATATTGATAATGATAATGATAATGGTGATAACAAAAATTTTAAATAAAAAAATAGAAAATGAAATACGCAGGGTAACTTTTTATAACCCGTAAATTTTATGATTACTTTATATTCCTACGTTATATATATATATATATATATATATATATATATATATATATATATATATATATATATATATATATATATATATATATATATAGTATATATATTATATATATATATATATATATATATATATATATATATACGTCTAAAGAAATTTATTATCCAAATAGACATAAAAGTTATTATTTTTTCAACTGAAAACAATTGACAAATACAAAACACATGAAACAGAAAGAGCTAAATCTCACCTCAGTCTTTTCAGCCTTAATCAGAGAATTATCATGTATTTCCTTTATCATTCGCTGGATAAGGACGAGGATCACTTCTTCTCTCAAGGACTACTATTAATTGACGAGATAAATGCCTCTAAGTAACAAAAGGTCAAGAACACCGGTTATATTGGCTCCTTCTATCCCAAGTGCAGAGTGAATGGAGAGATTGAATCACCATCAGAGAAATAATAGCTTTGGGTATCATATTTATCACTGTCATATATATATATATATATATATATATATATATATATATATATATATATATATATATATATATATATATATTTATATTATATATATATATATATATTTCTTTTTTTTTAATATGGAATAGATATGTGTATATGCAACTGTATAATGGTGATTAGGTGAAAAGGTCTTTTAGATAAATAAGCCTATTGAAATAAGGACAACTAGGCTTATTGAAATAAGTTGTATAGGCCTACTGAAATAAGATAAATAAACCTATTGGAATAAGCAAATACAGACGAACATGCTTAGAATTTCACCGCATTAATGAAATGGAATAGAGTTTCATTCCGCAAAAAAAAATATTATAATAATAAAAAAAAAAAAAAAAAATAATAAAATATATATATATATATATATATATATATATATATATATATATATATACTATATATATATATAAACTTAAATAAATAATTATTTAATAATTATAAAAAAAAAAAATAATATATATATATATATATATATATATATATATATATATATATAATATATTATATAATAGACGCAACAGAGAGAAGAGAATCGGCAGATAATGTTCTTCTGAAAGCTAAGTAAATTCTGTTTTGGCAGATTTCCATCTTACATGAAGTGGCATGAAACCTTATTGTCAAACAAGTCATCTTATCAGTATTGTCATCTTGAGGCTACACAAGGTCATGTACACAAAGCTTCCTCGAAGAAAATGGGTTACGAGTCTTTCGAGATATGAATCGTGTGTCGAAAAGAGTTTCAAATCCTCAAATATGAAAATCCAAGACCCTTATAATCCCACTACATCTGTCTTTTTGATCCTCCATGACCTAGGTATATGCCAAAAAACTTGCCCATAAATCAGGGGTGACCTTGAAGATCAAATTGTGATTATGAAGTCTTAAAGTGTCTTTTGTACTTGGCAGTTCTTAAGTTCTGGTTGAATGAAGCCTCGAAACGGTTCGAAAAGGACTTGCCCATCCGAGTATAGAGCAAATATTCGCGATCTTTCTTCTGTGAAAATGTATTGAAACGTTTTGTTTAGAAGATTTCTCATTGTGTTTCAGTGAGAAATGAGAAATTCATATTGCTGACATATGTATTTTGGTTTACACACACACATGTGTGTATGTACGAACGTACGTACGTTATATGATGTATGTATGTATGTATGTATTATGATGTATATGTATGTATGTATGCATGTACATATTCATGTGTACGTATGTAGGCATGCATGTAAGTATCCATGTACATATTCATGTGTATGTATGTGTAATTATGATGAGAGAAGATAGAAATGACAAATAATCTTATCTCTATTGTGACCGCTATCGCATCATTATTATTATCCTCTCAAAACAACCCTTCCTCCTCTCGAGGGTTAATTTTCTGTCACTAATTCCTTGCGTTTTGTTTCTGCTCTCGCATATACTCTAAACTTGGAAATTCATAATCAACCCGTTCATCGAGAGATGCTTAACATACGAAAAAAGTGACAAAGTGAAAAAGTGTTCAGTGACATTTTTCCTACCTGTCCCAGAACACCTGTAACGAAAATTGTCTCCACATCTGTCCCAAAATACTTGTCCAGACTTCTCTCTCGGAACACCTGTTTTAGAAATTGTCTCCACGCCTGTCCCAAAGCCATTTGTTAAAATAAAAATAGATAAATGAATAAATAAATAAACCATACCTGTGCAAACACATCTTTCCCAAATGCCTATCCCAAAGCCCTCTTCCCTAACACCTGTTTTTAAAACACCTGTATCAAAAATTCTCTCCAAACCTTCCCCAAAGCACCTATAAAAACACTTTTAACAACACGCCTGTCCCCAAACCCCCCTCGCCACGCCCACGCCTGTCCCCAAACCCCCCTCGCCACGCCCACGCCTGTCCCCAAACCCCCCTCGCCACGCCCACGCCACAGCCGCACCTGCCAGATGGTCATGGCCTTCTTGACGAGCGCTGGCGTCATCTGCATGGCATGTGCCGCCGTCACGCCCTCCATGTCGAGCACCTGAACAATCCCGGTGATGGAACACGGTTCATCTTCCTCCACCATCACGTCGTTGATCTGGTTCGTCGCCTTGAACACCTCGTCCATCGTGGTCGTCCTGGGGTCGTGCAGAGCCGTGCGGATGATCACCACTTTGCGTCCCAGGTGGTCGTGGCCGGGGACTGGGAGGAACATGCTGCGCGGGGTAGGGTGTGAATCGCCCTTGAGAATAGCGCTTCAGAAGAGTCCTTGGGAATATACCCTTGGGAAAGACCTTAAGAAGACTATCTGTTCGGATTTTCCCTTTCCCTTTTGGACTATCCCTTAAAGCTATCCCTCCTTCAGACTAGCTCTAAGGACTACCCGTTCAGGCTATCTCTTATGACTGTTTTTAAGCTATCCACTATCACACTAGCCTGTCTCTGCTAACAGTCCCTTCGAACTACTTTTAATACTTATGACTATCCTTTATGACTATCCCATCCCCTAAAGGTCATCTCTTAAAACTATAAATCAAGACTGTTGCTGAAGACGATCCCTTAATATTCTCTCTTTAGACTATGCCCTTAAGACCTTAGGCTTCATATAAATGACCTTAGAACTACTCCTGTAAGATTGTCCCTTAAGATATTACCATCAAAATTAGCTACTTTCCTGCAGTACGATCCCAAAGGCCTATCCCTTGAAACTACTTCTAAACTCCCTTAAAACTAGCATCTAATAATGTCCCTCGATATAGTATTCCAAGACTATCAGAATTTCTTTCAAGACTATCCTTCTCTTGTGGCTAACTCCCAAGGTCTATGCCCTCAGTTTTTCTCCTTAAAAATGTACTGAAAACAACCTCTTGAAACTTTTCCTTAAAACTACCTTTAAGAATGTTCCTTAAAACTACCCCTTAAAAAAGGGAAAGTTTTAATACTGAAGACTGCCCCTTAAAACTAACCCTTTAAACTGTTCTATTAAAAATACTCCTTAAGACTAACCTTAAAACTAGTTCTTAAAAATGACCTTCAAGACAACCCTTATTCCTCCTATAAGATTCTTCTGCCTATAGTAATTATTGGTTCAGCTTTTATCTATATCAAGAATAGGACGGATTCCCTATGAAAGTACTTATACACTTTATTTTTATTCATTATCATTCAATATTCAACTAATTCATTTTATTCAGTATTTTTCTTATCTAATTTCACATCTTATTCATTTTTCTTCTTCTACTTCTTCATTTCATTTAATGGTTTGGTTTTGCTGAAGATTTTTTGAAGCCACTGAGCAGACCAGACCCAAGGCGAGGCTTCAGCACCGATACAGTGACGTCACAAACAACGCAATAACTCCGCGACAACAAAACAAGTGAACAAAGAAAAGACATCACACAAAATTGGCAATATATAAAGCAAAAGCTATCTGTAATCTGCATTTCCTTTCTGAATTTCCTTTCAGAAAAACTAGAGAGGAAATCAGAATTGGGTTTATTCAATGTTGTGAATGTATGTAAGTATGTATGTACATGATCATGTGTATGTATGTATGCATGTATGTAAGTATGCATGTACATATTCATGTGTATGTATGTATGCGTGTATGTAAGTATGCATGTACATATCAGTGTATGTATGTTGACTGTAAGTCGCATGACATATTCATGTTATGTATGTATGCATGGATGTAATTTGCATGTACATATTCAGTGTATGTATTTATGCCATGATGTAAGTATGCTGTACATATTCATTTGTGATTATGTTGGCATGTATGTAAGATTGTACACTTCATGTGTATGTATGTGTAATTAGATGAGAGAAGATGGAAATGACAAATAATCTTTCTCTTGTGACCGCTATCGCTCATAATCTATCCTTTCAAACAGGATTGGCAACCCTTCCTCCTCGCGGTTAATTCTCTGTATCACTAATTCCTGCGTTTTGTCTCTGCTCTCCAATACCTAAACTGAAATCATAATCAAACCGTTCCTCGAGAGATGCTTAACAAAACCATACCAAAATAAAAAATCCCAAACACCTGTATCGAATTGCTCACCTGTCCCCAAACCTGTCAGTACTTTCAAACCTGTCCCCGCACACCTGTAACGAAATTATCCCCACCTGTCCCAAAAGGCTCCAGAACCCTGTTTTAGAATTGTCTCCACGCCTGTCCCAAAGCCTTTGTTAAATTAAATAAATGAATAACAAAAACCATCATTGCAAACACATCTTTCCCAATGCCTATCCCAAAGCCCTCTTCCCAAACACCTGTCATTAAACCCCTGCAAAATCTCTCCAATCCTTCCCCAAAGCACCTATAGAAACACTTTAACAACACGCCTGTCCCCAAACCCCCTCGCCACGCCCACGCCTGTCCCCAAACCCCCCTCGCCACGCCCACATCACAGCCGCACCTGCCAGATGGTCATGGCCTTCTTGACGAGCGCGGGTGTCATCTGCATGCCATGTGCCGCCGTCACGCCCTCCATGTCGAGCAGCTGAACAATTCCGGTGATGGAACTCTGTTCATCATCCTCCACCATCACGTCGCTGATCAGATGCGTCGCCTTGAACACCTCGTCCATCGTGGTCGTCCTGGGGTCGTGCAGAGCCGTGCGGATGATCACCACTTTGCGTCCCAGGTGGTCGTGGCCGGGGACTGGGAGGAACATGCTGCGCGGGGTAGGGTGTGCATCGCCCTTGAGAATAGCGCTTCAGAAGAGTCCTTGGGAATATACCCTTGGGAAAGACCTTAAGGAGCGTTACTAAGAGTATTTGTTCTATCTATCCATGCACTTTCCCTTTTGGACTATCCCTTAAAACACTACCCCTCCTTAAGACTAGCTGTTAGGACTACCCTTTCGGGATATCCCTTAGGACTGTCTTTCAAGCTATCCATAATGATTATCACACTAGCCTGTCTCTGCAAACAGTCACTTCGAACTACTTTTAATACTTATGACTATCCTTTATGACTATCCCACCCCCTAAAGGTCATCTCTTAAAACTATAAATCAAGACTGTTGCTGAAGACGATCCCTTAATATTCTCTCTTTAGACTATGCCCTTAAGACCTTAGGCTTCATATAAATGACCTTAGAACTACTCCTGTAAGATTGTCCCTTAAGAGATTACCATCAAAATTAGCTACTTTCCTGCAGTACGATTCCAAACGCCTATGCCTTGTAACTACTTCTAAACTCCCTTAAAACTAGCATCTAATAACGTCCCTCGATATAGTATTCCAAGACTATCAGAAGTTCTTTTAATACTATTCCTAAAAGTTATACCATGAGAGTCTCTCATAAATCCTTCTGTTGTTCTCGTTAAAACTGTATTTAAAACAATCTCTTAAAACTTTTCCTAAAACTACCCCTTAAGACTGACCTTTAAAGCTGTTCCTTAAAACTACCCTTAAGAATGTTCCTTAATACTGAAGACTGCCCCTTAAAACTACCCCTTTAAACTGTTCCTTTAAAACTATCCCTTAAGACTAACCTTAAAACCAGTCCTTAAAACTGACCTTCGAGACTACCCTCCATTCCTTCAGACTATCCCACAAGATTCTTGTGCCTATAATAATTATTAGTCCCAATGAAAGTGCTTATACACTTTATTTTTCTTCTTATAATTTAATATTCAACTAATTCATTTTATTCAGTATCTATTTCTTATCGATTTTCACATCTTATTATTTTTCTTCTCCTACTTCTTCCTGATATTTCATTTAATGGTTTGGTTTTGCTGAAGATTTTTTGAACACTGAGGAGACCAAACCCAAGGCGAGGCTTCAGCACCGATACAGTGACGTCACAAACAATGCAATCATTCGGAGACAAACAAACAACAAAACAAGTGAACAAAGACAGAGAAGACATCACAAAAAATTAGCAAAATATAAAGCAAAGGATATCTGTAAGCTGTAATTTTCTTTCTAAGAAAAAATAGAGAGGAAATCAGAATTGGGTTTATTCAAAGTTGTGGACGATTTTTTTTTTTTTATTATTATTATTTTTTTTCATGATCTATTAATTGAAGATTTAAACCTTTTTTTCTGCATTATCAGTAATACATTTTCTGTTACTGTGCAACTGATTATATTCATAAGAGAAGTTTGTTATCTCAGTATATCTAATTATTTATACATATTCATAGTTTTATGGATTTCATATCGACTCCATTGAAAGAACTGATCGTCGCTTCATCATAGTTAATTATGAATACGTTTCTTCTAGTAACGCAATGAAATACAATTACTGTTCCATTACATCATTATCATTTTAGGATTATCCCTGCAGAAAACACCAGTATATATAATGCTATTTATAAGGGTGAATCATAATTACTACTAATAGTAATGGTGTCTAATTTCTCATAATATATCATCAGTGAAAATGATTATAGAGATATTAGCAAAGAATGATAACAGTGGATATTACATATAAGTCCACATTTGTTTTCATCATATCCCTTTACCATATACCTTCTGTATCAGGCAAAGGGAATCATTGTTTATAGTATATATAGGACTTTTTTTTTGTGTGGTTTATTTATAACGAGGATTGAAGCACGAGCAGTGAGAGAAGCAGAAGCCAAAAGCAGACTAGATTAAAATTAAAAGCATCTTGACGAATTTCCCAAGGAGAGATTCTGCCAT
>NC_051393.1:52778373-52808373 GCF_015228065.2 Penaeus monodon | reverse complement strand
GCATACTATAAATAAATAAATATGCAAAACGGAAAATGAACGAAAAAATCGATAGATAAACCGACCTATCTTGAAAAGAAAGGAATTATATAAGGTTTAGCATTAAACTTTTATTATATTCTTTCTCGCATTTATATACCCTCCATCTGTTTATTTACGACCCATGAATTACGAAAACAGACGATCGTGTGAGACACTGGGCGTCACTGGAGATAACACGGAGATAAGGTTATCTTCACTGTCTCTCTGCCACCTTATCAGAGAGTGTGTGCGGATGGGCAGAACAGATACATTTTTTCTTACGTAACAGAATACCGTCACAACTGAATTAGATTGTACTAATACATAAATAAATTGATTAATCAAAAAATGAAATTGGATTATTAATGATGGTGATTTAAATAATGGAGAACATGTCGGGTATCATGAACTTTATAACTTTATCATTATAGGGGTTATGACTAGTAATAGAAATATATCCTTCGTAGTTAATCTTGCTCTTATCATTGTCATTAGTATTATCGTTATCATCATGATCATAATTTTCATCATTGCCGTTAAATATTGTCACCATTTCCACCAATAGCAACATAATTTTAAGATTTTTTATAATTTCTTGAGTAAGAAATGTCATTTCTTTCCACAGCTGATGCCAAAAAAGTAGACAAAATGGTTACCTTTCCGACTGCCTCGAAGTGACTGGCCAGAAATAGTGCCAAAATTGAGAGAGAAAAAAATCATCTCACAACTTCTATGACATGACTCTTGACATCAAACTTCACCTTTGCATTTCTTTAAATCATAAATCAAGTTATGAAGTTCATTTCAAACAGAGTTACCATAGAATTTTCCAACCAATTCTGGCACTGTAATCTCATGCATCTCTTTATCTGGAAGTGTGCCTATCTGGGAGCTCAGAACAGTGCCACAGCGTGCCTCTGGATGCTGGAAAGTCCGGTTACGCGGCATGCTTGCGCGCGTGTGTTGTGTGTGTGTGTGTGTAAGTGTGTGTGTGTGTGTGTGTGTGTGTGTGTGTGTGTGTGTGTGTGTGTGTGTGTGTGTGTGTGTGTGTGTGTGTGTGTGTGTGTGTGTGTGTGTGTGCATGTATATATATATATTATATAAATTCTATATATATATCTAGTATATATAATATATAATATATATATTATATATATATATATATGTACACACATATATATATGTACACATGTAATATATATATATATATATATATATATATATATATATATATATTATAAATCTATATATGTTATATATATATTATATATATAAATATATATATAGATATATATATATATTATATATATGGGGGCCCCGGGTGGCCGAATGTTAGCAAGCGTCGCGACTCACGACTTTACGACGGCAAATTCTGAGTTTCGAGGGTTCGAGTCACCGGCCGGCGGCTTGTTCCTTGGGCACGATTTCCACCCCGATGGCCTACCTAGCCACGAGTTGGGCCAAGCCAGCCCAAGTCCGTGCTGGGTCCCCAAGCCCGGATAAAAAAATAGATGGACGAATGTATTACCTAAAAAAAAGAGGGTAACACCGGCACTTCGGGGGTGGGCGAAGGAAAGGGGAAAGGAACTGGGGGACCCTACCACGCCTACTCACCCCAACCCCATCACAACATGAAAAAAACAATTAAGTATAATGCTGTAGACCACGGGGTCAGACACGAACCTACCTCGTTAAATTGTTAAAAGCAAGATATATATATATATATATATTATATATTTATAATATATTATATATATATATTAAATATATATATCTATATAATATATATCTATATCTTTTGTGTGTCGTGTGTGTGTGTGTCGTGAGTGTGTGTGTTGGTTGGTGTGTGTGTGTGTGTGTATGTCGTGTGTGTGTGCGTGTGTGCGTGTGTAAATAGGTGTGTATAAAAGTCAGGAAAGAAATGTGTGCCTTCGATCATATCTTCCCGTACAAGTAAGTCAGCTGCCTTTCTGAAAGCCTGTGCGCCTCACTGTAAAAAAACTCACTGTAAAAGCCAAAAGTAATCAACAAGATGATATACATTACAGCGCATAACACTATAGACATTTAAACAAAACAGTTTAAATAATAATGATAAATAATATAAATAATAATAATATCTAATTATCATAATAAGTAATAATAAAGATAATAGTAATAATGATAATAATGATAACAATAAGGGCTGTGCGGGGCTACATGTTCAAACAACATACATATCTACTGCATAAAACCACAGACCCTGACGTATGCTATGTGATGTATCCATCTTCCTACATATTGCATACAGCATCCTGCATATTGCATAAAGCCTGCCTGAACATCTTTACAGCCGGGGGGGGGGGGGAGGTTGCGTGCGTCCACCCACGCTGATTCAGGAGGGGGGGAGGGGGGTATTAAGACCCGTGATCAGATATAAAGACAAAAATCGAGGCTGCCACTGGTTGTAAGAGGATTTTCAACCTTAGTACAGGGAGAGACGGGAGAGGGGGAATATAGAGAGAGGGGGAAGGGGATGAGGAAGGAAGAGGGGAAAATATGGAGAGGTGGGGAAGAGAGAATAGAAATGATAACGAAAGTTATCATTTCTCATTTCTAATTACTTATCATTATCATTATTATTATTACTATTATCATTGTCGTTATTATTATTATTATTGTTATTATTATTATTATCATCATCATCATTAATATTTTTTATTGTTTATTATTATATAATTATTAGATATATTATTATTTGCTTTAATTATTTCATTACATTATCCTTAAATTATTATTAATCATTTTCTATTAGTAGTAGTGCAAATTCATTCATCATCATTTATTATGATTTGTGTTGTGTTGTGTTGTTGTTATTATTTTACTATTATACTTGTTATTTACTATTATACTATTATTACTATCTTACTATTATTAAACTATTCTTATTATTTATTACTATTATTACTATTATTACTTTATTAACTATTATTACTATTATTTCAATTATTACTATTATTTCACTATATTTACCATTTATTGTACATTATTACTATTTATTATCACTATTATCATTGCTATCATCATCATCATTACTATTTATTATTATTGTTATTATCATTATTTTTAATATTATTCTTATTATTATATTACTATTATTATTATTATTATTATTATTATTGTTGTTGTTGTTGTTACTATCGATATAATAATCACAATCATTAATATCATTATTGCTATTGTCATTACCGTTATCATCATTATCATCAACCTTATCATATCATTATTAGTATCATAATTACTCTTATTATCATTACTATTTGTGTTTTCATTGTTGATAATAAAGATGATGAGAAGGTCGAGGAGAAAGGAGGAGGAAGATTATGATGATGATAATATCAATATTACCAATAAACATAGTAATAATAGTTATAATAGTAATTATGATAATTATGATTATTATTAATATTATTATTAATCATCATATTGTTGTTTATTTATTATATTATATTATTATTCTTATTATCATTTATTATTATATTATTATTATTATATTATCATTATTATTATTATATTTTATTATTACTATTATTATTATTATTATTTTATTATTATTATTATTATTATATATTATCTTATAATTATTATTATTATTATTTCATTATTATTTATTTATTATCATTATTATTTCATAACATTAAAAAATTATAATAGTAATGATAATAATAATAACAATATAATTAATAAAATAATAATAATAATAAATAATAATAAAATAAAATAATAATGATAAATAATAATATTAACAATATTCATGATATAATCATAATGAGATAATTAATAATGATAATAATTATATAATACTAATACTAATAATCATTCAAATAATTAATATTAATAATAATTAATAATACTCATAGTGACAATAATAATAATAAAAGAAAAAATAATAATAGTAATAGTAATGGATAATGATAATGATAATGATAATGATAGTGATTTAGTGATAGTGATAGTGATAGTGATTAGTGGAATAATGGATAATGATAACAATGATAATAATAATAATAATGATATAATAATAATTAATAGTAACACTAATACTAATAATAATAATAAAATATAAAATATAATAATAATAATAATAATAACAATAATAATAATAATAATGATGATGATGATGATGATGATAGCAATAATGATGATAATAATAATAGTAATAATAATAATAATACTGGCAGTAGTAGTAGTAGTAGTAGTAGTGTAATAATAAAAATAATAATAATAATAATAATAATAAATAATGAAACTAATAAAATACTATATAATAATAATAATAAAATTAATAACAATAACAATATAATAATGATGATGATGATGATGATAATAATGATAATAATAATGGGTGGAGGTTAAAGAGGAGGGGGGAGGAGTGAAATTAAGGAAGAGTAGAGAGTGAGGGGGAGGGGGAGGGGGAGGGGGGTGGGGGGCAGAGCGAGGATAAAGAGGATGAGAGAGGCAGAGAGGAAATATGTAAAAAATAGGAAGAGAGAAGAGGAGAGAACAATAATAAACCCAATAATAAAAAGATAATGATAATGATAATAATAATAATAAAAAGACAATTATGACAATAATAATGATGATGATAACCATAATGATAATGGTAATAATGATATTAATGATAATAGCAATAATAATAATAATCATTATTACTATTAAGATAATGATAATAATAATAAAGATGATAATGAAAACAATAATAATGGTAACAGTAATAACAATAAATAGTATGATGATAATTATGATGATAATAATGATAGTGATAATGATGATAATAATGATGATAATAATACTAGTAATAATAATGATTATGATAATAATAACAATAATGATAACAATAATAATAAGAAGAATAAGAATAAGAAAATAAGGAAGGAATAAGAAATAATTAAGAATAAGAATAAGTGAATAAGAAATAAAAGAATAAGAATAGAATGAATTAATTAAGCAATAATAATGATTGATAATAACAGTAATAATAATAAATAATGGATGATAATAATAATGATTTAATAATAACACATAATAATAATAATCCAATAATAATAATCAATAATACATAATAATAATTAAAATAATAATAATTAATTAATAATAGTACTAAATAATAATAATAATAATAATAATAATGATAATAATAACAATATCAATAATAATAATAATCATAATAACAGCGATACTGATAACAAAAATAATAACCATGTTAATGATAATAACGATAATAATAAAAATGATAATCATAATAGCAATAATAATAATATGATAATGATAATAAATAAATTATTATTATTCATACTATAACCAATTATAATTTAATTTTTTTTTAATGCTTGATGACAATGGTATAAGTTTGTGATAATAACAAAATAAACATTGCTAATACCAGAAAGGAAGAAATTAACTGAGTTGCGATTAATTTAATAATTATAAATAAAAAAGGAAATTATCCGTAATTTTTGTGTGTGTGATAACTATCATATAATAGTGATTATCATTGGTGCTAATGAATAATTAATAATAATAATGAGGGAATAATAATAGGGTATTGATTATAAGTAACTATTTTATTATGATTTTTATTATGATTATGATTTTTTTTTTTTCATGATTTTTATTATGATTTTTATTATGATTATTATTTTTATTTTTTATTTTTTATTTTTATTTTTATTTTTTATTTTTATTTTTTATTTATTTTGTTTTTATTTTTTTTTTATTTTGAGTTTGATTGTGATTTGATTTTGATTTTGATTTTAATTTTTTGATTTGATTTTGATTTGAATTTTTTACATTTCATTTATCCTTATTATAATTACTATCATTCATTACTATAAGGATAATGAGAATGATGATTGAATGTGCTGATGATGATAGATGTGATTGATTTTATATATCTTATATAACATTATATAATGACGATAGTGATAATGATAATAATGGTGATGATGATGATGATGAGGAGGAGGAGTGAGGGAATATAAGGGGAGGGGAAAGGGAAAGGGGGGAGGGAAGGGGAGGGAAGGGGAGGGAAGGGAGGGGAAAGGGGATGGAAGGGGATAGGGGTAAGGGAAGGAGAGAAGGGAAGGCGGGAGGGAAGGGGACGGGAAGGAAGGGGAAGGGGGAGGGGGAGGTGAAGGGGAGGTGAGGGAAGGGGACCGGGGGAGGGAGGGGAACACGGGGAGGGAAGGCGGGGAGGGGGAGGGGAACCCGGGAGGGTGGTGAGGGAAAGGGGAGTGGAGGAAGGGGGGAGGGAAGGGAGGGCGTTGAGGAAGGTGTGGGAGTGGAAGGTGGGGGGGGAGGTGGGGGGGGAGGGGAGGGGGAAGGGGAGGGGGAAGGGGGAGGGGAAGGGTGGAGAGGGAAAGGTGGAGGAAGAGAAGGGGGGAGGAGGAGGGGAGGGGGGGAGGGAAGGGGATGAATGGGACATGATACGAACAATACACAATAATAATAATAATAATAATAATCATACTAATAATAAAATGATAATGATAATAATAATAATAATTAATAATAATAATAATAACAATGTAATAAAATAATATATGCACTAAAATAACAATAATATAACTATATATATTAATATTATATATATATATATATTATATATATAATATATATATATATATATAACATATACTATAATATATGGTATATATGTGTATATATATATATATATATATATATATAATATATATATATATATATATATAAGAAGAAGAAATCGAGCTAGAATGAGAGATAATTAAAAAAAAAAAAAATACAGTAATTGCATTTCCAGAAAGTCCGGCATCTTTCTTGAAATGTTACGTGACCAGTTCGACCTGGGAAGATGATTGCATCCCGTTATTAAGGAAAATGAAAATTGTTGATTTCTCCTCTCTTTAATGCTAAGCGCGACGATGGGGAGATTTCTGCCCTACTTACGGGTTAGGGGAGGGGGAATGGATAAGGCGGAGATGGAAAGATACTAATTAAGATGCACGATCAAGAGGGGGGGGGGGATGGGAAGGGAGGGAAGGAGAGAGGGAGGGGAGGATCGGAAACAGGGGGACAGACAGACGGGAAAAAGACATATAGACAGAAAAGACAGATTGAAAGATAGGCAGAAAAGACAGAGAGAAAGACAGAAAAGACGAACAGACGGACAGAGACAAAGAGACAGAGAGAAAAAGAAAAGAGAAAAAAAAAAAAAAGGAACGTGGTTTCGACCCCTCAAGATTATGTCATTGCTTGTGATTTGCTTCAGCCTCTCCCTGGCGCCGCACTTCGCCTCCCGTTAACAATCGTGGAGATGGAGAAGAGAGCGGGCAGGGAAAGAGATGCTCGCGGATGCTGACCTCGAGGATTATTAGCCGGACAGAACTCTACGGGTGTCTCCGCCTGGTTTCACTCTCCGCCGCGCTGACTGCCACCTGTTACGTACGTCACATCTGTCACGACTGTCAGGCTGTCAGGACGTCATCCTCACTGTGTCCGGGTTTTTTGTGATTTTGTTTGATAAGGTAACATAAACTTACTTTTTTATAATAGTTAAAGGAAATGTGATCGAGATATAGAACTGATAGTGATCGTGAGGAAGAAAAGACAGAAGAAACATCGCATGTGTGGAAAGTTTATGACAATTAAAAATCAAATATCACACAAGTAACTGATACCCCGGTACACTCACCACCACACTCACACACGCACATGCACGCGCAGACAATCACATGCATACACTATGTGCGTATCATACCAGCAAATAGACTGACATGTCGATATAGACAGCTTATGGATATCGGAGAGACAACCTTTAATTCATGTGATAAGAAAGAAAAGTTTTACAGTGGAACAAAAAAAAAAAAAAAAGGGGAATAAGTTGATGAAGAGACGGGGAAAAGACGAAGGAGAGGGGGGGGGAAAAGGGAAACACGGAAATATAATAGCGAAACAAACTGAGAAAGATCCTGTATACATTTTCGTATTCGTGACGACTAATGTATTGTCACGTTTTCTTTCCGCAGATGAAGATGATTATCATAATCGTAAAGTTAGTAATACTATTGATGGTAAAGCTAATACTAATAAGGATTATCAGCACTTCCTTAAAAGAAATTTAATAGACTCGATAGCCACATAAGTCCGAAAATCATACACAGTTATCACACCCTTAGATTATGAAGTCTGAAACGCAGTATAATTGTTATATGATACTGTCTGCATATTTATCTGTCTGTTTCTCTGATTGTCTGTCTGTCTACTTATCTATCTATCTATCTATCCATCCATCCATCCATCCATCTTTCTGTCTATTTATCTATCAATCTACATACCAACCTATCAATTTATCTATAGTCTGTCTATCTATCTCTGCCTATCAACCTATTAATCTAATAAATCTCTCTGTTTCTATAGATAGATAGATAGATAGATAGATAGATAGATAGATAGATAGATAAAATAGATAGATATTAATGTATATTGGAGGCTCGCCTGTTTGGTGGCCTACATGGTTAGGGAGCAGTGCACGGTTAACAAATAAGACTGTCACGTACAATCTGAGTTCGAGGAGTTAGAGGTCACCGCGCGGCGCTGTTTAATCGAAGTGAGAATCGACGCCCATCAAGGCTGTTTCTGTGCGCCCATTGGGCAAGGAATTAAACTCCGATGCAACAGGTAAACCCCCCTGCCACTGGGGAGCACAGCAAGTTGCGCCAACTCAGTGCCAGTCCCCAGCGCGGAAAATTTATAAATAAATATATTTACAATAAAAGGGGATCGCGTTTGCAGCAGAAAAAATAAATAAATAAATAAATAATATATACATACATACAACACATACATGGCATACAGACATGTACATCAAGCTTCCAGTCAATCTAATCAGCCCAACCCTCCATCTATCTCTCGGCAGGATGGAGGAAGGCGACTCACTCTCAGAGGCCTCCGGCAGTTCCTTCGAGGAGATCACCCTCGTATCGATAAGAATCGGTTGGTTCCACTTCAACCCCGTCTCGAAGAAGGGCAGGGCTTTGCATCTCGCCCAGGTACAGTGCGGTACTTGGGAAGACTTTCTTTAACTGTTTATTTAAATAGGGAGTAGTTTAGTATTTATTAAGTTTATTTACTTAGTCATTTGCATAGTGATTTATTTATTTTTTTTTGTCGTTGGGTAAAAAATAATTTAGTTATATGTAAAACGATTCTGTCAGATGCAGTATTGTGTTTCAGGTTGATTTTTTTCTGATTTTTGTGTATATGATAGATAATTCGTTAATGATATTACCATTCGTAACAACATTTTGTCAGATACCAGTGGGGTAGTCAGGACAGATTAATAATAGGAAATTAATGTTATGTATTAATAATGAGAAATCTCTTTCACCTTCCCACCCTCCCATACTCCCTCCCTCCACCCCCAGCCCATTTGCGCGGCCCGGCGCCCACCCGCCCACGCCCGGCCACGGCTCCCATCCCGACCCACGCCCAGCACGCGCTCCACGGCCCCGCCCAGACGCCCGGGAGGAGAGAGACGGGGCAGCGCCCGCCCAGAAAAGACAGAAAAAAAAAAACACCCAAGAAGGAGAAAGAAAGGAAAGAAAGGCACACGCAAGAAGCAAGGGGGTGGAAGGGACAGGTAGACAGAGACAGGCGCACGCAGGGGCCCCGGGGGGGGACGAGAGACAAAAACCACATGACAAAAAAAACGGAAAGAAAGCACGAGAGCCAGTGGAAAAGACCAGGAAAAAGACAAGGGAACGGGCGAAGGAAAAGGGAAAAGCAAAATACGAAAGAGAAGGACAGGAGAAATAGGAAACGAGAAAAAAAAAAAAAGCCAGGCAGAAGAGAGCAAGACCTCCCAATAACCAAACTCCCTTCTTTTTTTTTCCTTCCTACCTCTCACCCCCCATCCCCCCCCCTCCCGACAATCATCCATCCCTCTCCCACTCCCTTCTTCCCTCTCTCCCAACAGATGCTGATTCTCCCGTTCATCCCGATCCTCTCCCTCGTCATCCAGAACAGCATGGTGATGTCAAAGGCACTGATGGACCAAGGGGACATCTCCACCGTGGCTGTGCAGGTCCGTCGGGGTGGGGTGGGGGGTGGGGGGTGACAGTCAGAGTCAGAGAGAGAGAGAGAGAGAGAGGAGAGATGAGAGAAGAGATTTAAAAGGGGAAAGGGAGGAACGAGAAAGGGAAAGAGACGACGAAGAGAACGACGAGAGAGAGAGAGATGAGAGAGGAGAGTGACGACTCGGAGGAACGAGAGAGAGGGGGGGTTGAGAGGAGAGAGCGAGAAAGAGAGAGAGCTAAAGGGAACGGGAAGAGAAATGGAGGAAAGAGAGAGAGAGAGAGCGAGAGAGAGAGGAGAGAGAGAGAAGAGAGAGAGAGACAGGACGAGAGAGAGGAGAGAGAGAGAGAGAGAGCGAGAGAGAAGAGAGAGAGAGAGAGAGAGAGAGAGAGAGGAGATGAGAGAAAAGCGAGAGAGAGAAGAGAAGAGACGAGAGAGAGAGAGGACATAAATCGGAAAGGTGCTGAGAGAGGAAGAGAGGAGCGAGAGAGAGAGAGAGGAGAGAGAAAAGGGGGAAAGAAGGGAGGAGAGAGAGAGAGGAAATGGGGAAAGAAAACCAGGGAGAGAAGAGAGGAGAGAGAGAGAGAGATAAAGGGAAAAAGGGAAAGGTGGAAAGGGAAAGAGGGAAAAAAGAGAAAGAGCGAGAGAGAGGAGAGAGAGAGAGAAGACGAGAGAAAGACTGAGACTCGGAGGAGAGAGAAAGAAGGGAGAGAGAGAGAGGAGAGGAGAGAGAAGAGAGAGAGAGAGAGATGAGAGAGGAGCAGAGAGAGAGAGAGGGGGGGGGGCGAAGAACATAGGAGAGAAAGAAAAAAAGAGAAAGAGAGGAGAGATATGAGAGAGAGAGAGGAGCTGATTGAGGAGAGGGAGGGAGAGGGAGATAAGAGAGAGACAGAGGGAATATAACTTTAAAAACCGTACTAACCCCCCCCCCCCCCGCCCCCCCCCGCTGTTCGATATGAGCAGTGTTGAAGGACGCCGTCGAGATCGGCCGCCTGCTGCGCGCCCTCCAGCAGGAGCGGACGGAGATCGCCTACTTCACGCTCTCCAACGCCTCCACGACGCTCAGGTGGGGCAGGCTTCCCCTTTCTACTTCTCCTTCTCCTTCTCTCCTGTTTTCTTCTGTCTTCGTCTTCTTCTCCTTCTTCTTCTTGTCTTCTTCTTTGTCTTCTTCTTCTTCTTAGCCAACCCTCCACGACGCCCCCTTCAGGTGGGCCAGGCTTCGCCATCGTACTTCTCCTTCGCTTTCGCCGCCGCGCCCCCGCCGGCGCGGCCGCGGGGCGACCTAACGCCGCCACGACGCACCCCCACCTCCCCCGCGCAGGGGGGCAAGGCCGGCCCCGGGGCGACGGCGTGCGGCTTCAGGGCGCAGGCTCAGGCGAAGGGCCGCAGTCGTGCATTCTTCTTCTTCGTCTGGCTCTGCGTCTGCGCGGCGTCTTCGTCTTCGTCCTTTTGCTGCCTTCTTCCATTCTCCTTTCATTCCTCGAGCGTCGGTGCTGCTTCGGTCTGAGTCCGTCGTCTCCTCCGTCTGCGGCGGCCCCGGTCTCCTGTCTCAGGAGCAGGAGTCTTCTTCTTCTCCGGCGGCGACGTCGCGTGTCCGCCTTCGCACTCGGCTCGGCTGCCCCTGCTCCTCTCATTCGCATTCTGCTTCTTCTTCGCCTGGCGGCGCCTCTGCGGGTATGTGTCGGCGCCGGCGCCGGGCCGGCGCCGCGTCTCCTTGTCGGCGCGTGGGTCGGCTGCGGAGCCGGCGCCGGCGCGCCGCCGCCGTTCTTCGTCAGCTCTAGGGCCTTATGGGTCGGCTGTGTCGTCGGGCGGCGGTTATTTCGCGCGGGGACTTAGAGAGATAGAGAATATGGAGATAGAGATAGAGAGATATGAGAGATAAGATAGATAGTGATATATAGATAGATATAGAGAGATAAGAGAGATAGATAGATTGAGATTTTTTCTCTCTCTAGGGAGGGCGGGATGTCGGTGGGGGAGGGTGGGGGGGTGGGTGTGGTGAAGGGGCTGGCTGGCGGGTTGCAGGGGGAGGGGACTGTAGGGGTGGGAGGGTGAGGGCGGGTAGGGGGGAGTGTTGTTTTTTCTCGTGTTTGATAGTTTCTGTTCTGCTTGTCTTGTTTTGGGTCGTCTATTCTTTTTTTCTTGTTCTCTTTTTCTTGACGTTCATTTATTTTCTTTGTGGCTTTTTCCTCATTTTTATCCTCCTTCTGGTCTCTTTAGATTTATATTTATCTTTCTATCATTCCTCCTTATCTTGGTATTGCAGCATCCTTTTCTCTCATTCTTCTCATCTCTCTCTTCGAATTCAATGATTTTTCTCCCTTTCATTTTCATCTCCTTATTCTTCTTTCTGCGCAGTCTGCTATGATTATTGTATTATTAGTATTAGTTATATTTCAGCGTAGTCGTATTCGTATTCGTGTGAGTCTGATGTCTTATGCTCTGCTTTCTTCCCCGCACTCCTTGGTCCTCTTCTTTTTTATTTCTTTTCTTCTTCTTCTTCGTCTTCTTCTGTCTTCTTCTCCCTTCCCCCTCCACCCTCCCTCTCAAACACCCCTCCTTCGCCCCCCCGCACTCTCACCCCCTCCTCCCCCTCCCTCACCCCCTCCCCTCCCTCGCCCCTCCCCCTCTCTCACCCCCTCCTCCCCCTCCCTCGCCCCATGTCCCCGCACTTCTCACCCTCCACTCCCCCTTCCCTCACACCACTTCCCACTTCCACTTCGCCCTCCCCCCCCGCACTCCTTACCCCTCCCTCCTCTGTCACCTCACCCCCCCCCCTCCCCCCTCAATTTCGATTTTTTTTGTTTTTTTTTTTTTTTCGCCCCCCCCCCCCCCGCCGACCCCGCTCCCCCCACCGCACTCTTTTACCCTCCCTCCCTCTCCCCTCACCCCCCTACCCCCCTCCCTCGCCCCCCCCGCACTCCTACCCCTCCTTCCCCCTCCCTCGCCCCCTCCCCTCCCTCGCCCTCCCCGCCACTCTAACCCACTCCCCTCCCCATCGCCCCTCCACTCCCTCGCCCCACCGCACTCTCACTTCCCCCTTCCTCCCTCGTCACCCGCAATCTCACCCCCTCCTCCCCCTCACCTTCTCTCCCCTCCCCTACCCGCCCCCCCCCGCACTCTCACCCCTCCTCCCCCTCCCTCTACGCCACCTCCCCATCCCTCGCCCCCCGCACGCTCACCCCCCTCCCCTCCTCCCTCACCCCCTCCCCCTCCCTCGCCCCCCGCACTCTCACCCCCTCCCCCTCCCCTCCCACAGGAGCAACATCTCGACCGTCTTCGACCGAACCGACAGCCTCCTGGAGAGCGTGACGAGGTGGCCTCAGATCGACGGGACGAATCTGGCCAACGCCAAGATGTTTACGTCCAGAGTCAGGTTTCAGATCCGTCTGGAGGATTTCAGGTCAGAGGGAGGCGGCGTATAAAGAGGAGAAAGAGAGAGAGAGAGAAGGAGAGAGAGATAGCGAGAGAGACAGAGAGAAAGAGAGAGAGGAGACGAGAGAAGGACAGAGAGAGAGAGGAGAGGAGAGGAGAGAGAGGAGAGATTGTAGAGGAGAGAGAGAGAGAGAGAGCGGAGAGAGATAAGAGGGAGGAGAGAGAGAAGAGAGAGAGAAAGAGAGAAAGAGAGAGGAGAGACGAGGAGAGAGAGAGAGAGACGAGAGAGAGAGAGAGAGAGAGAGAGAGAGAGATTTCAGGATTTCAGGTCAGAGGGAGTCGGCGTACAAAGTTGTGTCGAGTATTTAATAGTGTATTGGTGTGTTTCTTGGTGTATTGGGTGTGGGGGTGTGTGTACAGAATATTGGCTGTGTTTGTTTGTTGGATGCCATTTTGAGAATGTATTAGATGTAGTTGATACGTTCCGTATTATGATCATTATCGGGATGTGTTACATATATATTGTGATGTATTAATGGTGCTATGTGTGTGCGTGTGTGTTGAGGTAGATACAGAGGTAGGTAGGCTGGTAGCAAGATAAATAGAAAGATACGTAATAGAAATAGTTAGATTTACAACAGAAGAGAAAGAGAGAGAGAGAGGGGGGGGGAGAGAGAGAGAGAAAGAGAGGAGAGAGAGAGAGAGGGGAGAGAGAGAGAGGAGAGAGAGAGAGAGAGAGTACGAGGAGAAGCGAGAGGAAGAGAAGATGGAGGGACTGAGATAGACGCGCGAGGGACGAGGAGAGAGAGAGAGAGAGAGAGAGGAATGGGGAGAAAAGGGAGAAAGAGGAGTGAGGAAGGAGGGATGAAGGAGAGAGGGAGGAATGGGATGAAGAGAGGGAGAGAGAGAGAATGGGATGGGGGTAATCAGAGGGAGAGGGTGAGGAAGGAGGTATAAGGGAGAAAGAGAGAGAGGAGAGGGAGAAAGAGGAAGAGGAAATGGGGAGAGAGGGAAGGAACGGGGAGCAGAGAAAGGGGAGATAGGGTGAGGAAGGAGGGAGAGAGAGAGGAATAAAGAGAAAGAGAAAGATGGAGAGGGAGAGAAAGGGAGGAACGGGGAGAAAGGGAGAGAGAGGGGTGGGATGCAAAGGAGGGAGAGAGGAACGAGGAAAGAGGGAGAGGAAAGACGGGAAAATGAGAAAGACAACGACAAGGAAGAGAGGAGACAAAAAGAAGAGAACGTAGAAGGTGAGAAGGAGGGAGAAAGAAGAATGGAGGAGAGAGGGATGTAGAGAGAGAGAGAGAGGGAATAAAGGAGAGAGTAACGAAAGAAGAGGGAGAGTAAAGACAGGAAAAATGAAAAAAAAATGACAAGGTAGGAGAGAGGAGACAAAAAAAGGATAACGACAGACAGAATAGACCTACAAATAACCCGACAGCCAGGGAGCCAAAACATACAGACGCCACCCCCTCACTTACATCGACAAGCCGCCACCCCACCCCACAAAACCCCAGACACTACATTCCGACACTATATTCTATATTCACGGTATTCTATATTCACGAATGACTCTAATGACTCACATTGACTCACCAGGAAGGAAATCATAGGAAATATGAAACGCGAGCCATCGGCCCAGCGAGCGGATGATTATATTCAAGAGCTCGCCTCTTTCATCGACTCCGTGAGAGATGTCGAGTACACACTCATCAATGACATCAGGTGAGTTGGTGGTGAGTTGGTGGTGAGTTGGTGGTGAGTTGGTGGTGAGTTGGTGGTGAGTTGGTGGTGAGTTGGTGGTGAGTGGGTGGTGAGTTGGTGGTGAGGTGGTGGTGAGGTGGTGGTGAGTTGGTGGTGAGTTGGTGGGAGTTGGGGGGGGTGGTTTTGGGAGTGGTGGTGGTGAGTTGGTGGTGAATTTGTGGTGAGTGGTGGTGAATTTGGGGGTTTGGTGGTGGTGGGATTGATGGGGAGTGGTGGTGAGTTTGGGGTGAGTTGGGGGTGAGTTGGGATTATTTTGGTTTTGAGTTGGTGGTGAATTGGTGGGGGGGAGTTGGTGGTGAGTTTGGGGGTGATTGGTGGTGAGTTTGGGGTGAGTTGGGGTGAA
This sequence comes from Penaeus monodon, assembly GCF_015228065.2. NCBI lineage: Eukaryota > Metazoa > Arthropoda > Malacostraca > Decapoda > Penaeidae > Penaeus > Penaeus monodon. The sequence continues at coordinate 52,792,781 of NC_051393.1, read as the reverse complement.
TGGTGGTGGTGGGGGTGATTTTGGGGGGTGGTGGGGAGTTGGCGGGGAGTTGGTGGTGAGTGGTGGTGAGTTTTCCCGGGGGGTGGGAGTGAGTTGGTGGTGAGTTGGCGGTGAGTTGGTGGTGAGTTGGTGGTGAGTTGGTGGTGAGTTGGTGGTGAGTTGGTGGTGAGTTGGTGGTGAGTTGGTGGTGAGTTGGTGGTGAGTTGGTGGTGAGTTGATGGTGAGTTGGTGGTGAATTGGTTGATGGTGAGTTTGGTGGGGAAAAGGCGGTGAGTTTTTTGGGGGTGAGTTGATGGGGAGTTTGGGGGTGAGTTGGGGGTGAGTTGGCGGTGAGTTGATGGGGAGTTTTGGTGAATTTGGGGGGTAGTTGGTGGGATTTGATGTGAGTTGGTGGTGAGTTGGTGGGAATTTGGGGGGTGATTGGGGGGATTTGGCGGGGAGTTGATAGTGATTGGGGAATTGGCGGGAGTTGGGGTGAGTTGATGGTGGGGTGGTGATTTTTGGTGAATTGGCGGTGAGGGTGGGAGTGGCGGTGAGTTGGTGGTGAGTTTGGGGGTGATTGATGGTGAGTTTTGGGGGTGAGTTTGGGGGTGAGTGGTGGTGAGTGGTGGTGAGTGGGGTGAGTTTTGGGGGTTTGGTTTGGTTTTTTGGTGGTGAGTTGGTGGTGAGTTGGTGGTGAGTTGGTGGTGAGTTGGCGGTGAGTTGGTGGTGAGTTGGTGGTGAATATTGCTGGGCTGTGGCTGTTATTTGTGGGTTTTAGTGAAGAGTTACGAATGTGTGAAAAGATGATGAATGATAATAATGGAGATGATGATAACAAAAATGAGAAAAATGAAATGATAACGAAATAGTAATAATAACTCCCCCTCCCTCATTCCCATTCCTATTCCCCCACTCGATTTATTCTCCTCATTCTCCCCTCACTTTCCCCCTCCCGCCCATTCTCCTCCTCCTCCTTATCCTCCTCATTTCCCCCTCCCGCCCATTCTCCCCCCTCCCTCCCCCTCTCCCCTCCTCATTTTTCCCCCTCCTCCTCTTTCCTCCTCCTCCCCCTTTTTCCCCTTTCCCCCATCTCATTTTTCCTCCTCCTCCCCCTCCCCCTCCCCCTCCTCCCCTCCTCCCCCTCCCCCCCCCCAGAGAGACGATCGATGAGGACGTAGCGGCGGCCGACCAGCGCTACAGCCTGACCCTCATGGTCCTCATCCTCGTCCTCGTCATCTCCCCGGTCATCATCCTGCTCGTGAGGAAGGCCACGGGTCTCATTCATGTGAGTGGAGGGAGTGGAGGGAGGGAGGGAGGGAGGGGTGGGGGAGGGAGGGGGGAGGGAGGGAGGGGGGGTGGGGGGAGGGAAGGAAGGGGAAGGGGGGGGGGGGAGGGAAGGAGGAAGGGGGGTGTTATGGGGTGGGTGAGGGAGGGGGGGAGGGAGGGAGGGAGGGGGGGGGGGGAGGGAGGGGGGGGAGGGAGTGGGGGGGGAGGGAGGGAGGGAGGGAGGAGGGAGGAGGAGGGAAGGAGGGGGGAGGGTGTGGGAGAATGATGGAGGGAGGTGAGGGAAGAAGGGGAGGAGGGAGGGAGGGGTGTGAGGGAGTGGAGGGGAGGGTGAGTGGGTGGCTGAGTAGGTGAGTGAGTTCAGTAGTTTGTCTGTCAGATAGTCAGGTAGTTTATCGATCAGCTGGTCCCTGAATGAGTCAGTTCAGTCGACCAGGCAGGTAATTGGTAAATCAGTCAGTCAGTCCGTCTCTCAGTAGATCAATCAGTCAATTAGTAGATCAGCAATTGGTGAGTCAGTCAGTAGTCAGTCAGTCAGTAAGTCAGTCAGTCAGCGGGCCAGTCAGTCGTTCAATCAGTCAGCCAGGCAGCCCTTCCGTCAGTCAGGTGGCCAGTCAGTGGATAAGTGAGTGAAATGAGGAATAAGTGAGGAAGTGGTGGTGGGGGGAGGGGGGAGGGGGTGCAGAAAGGAAACGGAGTGGGTGCAGGTGGGGGGGGGGGACTTGCTCTTTGTGTGTGTGTGTGTTTTTTTTTTTTGTATGTGTTTGGGTGAATGTTCTTTTTTTGTGTGTGCGTGTATGTGCTTGTCTGTGTATGTATATATCTGTGCGTTTGATTGTGTGCATGTTTCTGAGTGTGTGTTTTTGAGTTACAGATATTTACAATTCAATGTTTAACGACCACTGTTTGATGAATTTAAATGTAACTTCGCCTTTTGTTTCATGAAGAGCTGCCAACTGATTGAAATATAATAGTGTAGTAGAGAAAAAAAAATCAGAATTAACACGCGAAGTTATTAAAAACAAAACGTTTTTATGACATTAGTAAGGTACATTCAGAAATTTGACGCCGCTTGTGTATGTGGGCATGTAAACGATCGTGTATGTAGGTATGTACGTGCAGCTATGTATGTGTACGTGCAGTTATGTATGTATGTACGTGCAGTTATGTATGTATGTACGTGCAGTTATATATATATGTATGTGCAGTTATGTAGTTATGCATGTATGCACGTGTACCTATGTATAAATGTACGTATAGCTATGTATGTACGTATGTATTTGCAACTATGTACGTATGTACATGTACCTATGTATGTGTGTACGTGCAGCTTTGTATGTATGTACGTGCAGTTATTTATGTGTGTACGTGTAGTTATGTATGTACGTGACCCTATATACACCTATGTAGGTACGTACACGCAGCTACGTATGTATGTACTTGCAGCTATGTAAGTAAGTACATGTAGCCATGTATGTACGTACGTGCAGCTATGTACGTATTCTTGAACGAATGGCATCTCCTCAACAGGAATACGCCAAGAACTTGATAAAGAAATCAGGGGAAGTTAAACGCGAAAAGAGAAAGAGTGACAACTTAGTGTACCAGCTGCTGCCCAGGACGGTGGCCGCCTATCTGAAACAGTCGAAGCAGGTGGGGCTTGGGTCTGTCTGTCTGTCTGTCTCTCTCTCTCTCTCGCTTTTTCACTTTCTCTCTCTCTCTCTCGCTTTCTCTCTCTCTCTCTCCCTCTCTCTCTCTCCATCTCTCTCTCTCTCTCTCTCTCTCTCTCTCTCTCTCTCTCTCTCTCTCTCTCTCTCTCTCTCTCTCGCTCTAATAATACAGTTGATAAAGATAATGATAATAACAATAATAGTAATAATAATAATGAAGGTAGTAGTAGTAGTAGTGTAGTAGTATTAATGACAACAGTTAATGACAATAATGATAACAACTCTCCCTCTCTCTCTCTCTCTCTCCTCTCTCCCTCTCTCCCTCCTCTATCCCGCCTCTCTCCCCCTCTCTCTCCTCTCTCCCCCCTCTCCCTCTCCCTCTCCCTCTCCCCCACCCCTTTTCCCCTCGCCTTTTCCCCTCTCCCTCGCCTTTTCCCCTCGCCTTTTCCCCTCGCCTTTTCCCCTCGCCTTTTCCCCTCGCCTTTTCCCCTCGCCTTTTCCCCTCGCCTTTTTCCCCTCTCCTCCCCCCCTCCCCTTTTTCCCTCCCCTTTTTCCCCCTCCCCTTTTTTCCCCCCCGTTTTCCCCCCTCCCCTTTTTCCCCCTCCCCTTTTTCCCCCTCCCCTTTTCCCTCGCCTTTTCCCCTCCCCTTTTTCCCCTCCCCTTTTTCCCCCTCGCTTTGCGGGTCCGGCCCCGAATTTTTGATCGGGGGACGATCACCCAGCGACATTGGGGGGTTCACGCAAATTTCGTCCGAGAGCAGCCCCTTGCAGGTCAGTTGCTTGTTGCCAGTTGCTTGTTGCCAGTTGCTTGTTGCCAGTTGCTTGTTGCCAGTTGCTTGTTGCCAGTTGCTTGTTGTCCGTTGTCAGTTGATAGTTTTCAGTGTCAGTTGGTAGTGTCAGCCGTCATTTGCACTGTTAGTTTGTGTTTAAGTTCAGGGTTAGTTGTAGCGATGGTGAGTCATATGGTGTCTGTCTGGTTGTAGTTGTAAGGGGGGGAGGGGCTTGTGGTTTCTGTGTTGTGGTTTGTTTGTTTGTTTGTTTTGTCTTTGCTGTTCTATTACATCTTTCTCTCTTCGTTTGTTTTTATCTCCTATATTTCCTTTGATTTTGTTCTTTTTCTTCACATATTTCCCCCTCTTTTCTTTTATCTTTCCCCCTCTTTTTCTATCTTATCCTGTCGGTTATCTGTATCTATCTTATCTGATCGTTTTCTATCTCTATCTCTTTTTCTCTCTCGTCTCTGTCCTGTCTCTGTCTTTTCTCCTTTCTCTTCCTCTTTTTTTTCTCTTTCCCCTTTCTTTTCTTTTCTCCTCCTTTTTCCTCCTTCTCTTTCTTTTCTTTTTCTCTTCCTCCTGTTTTCCATAACATCCTTCTCCTCCTTCTTCTTCTTCTTCTTTTCATCTTCTTCTATCTCCCTTCCTCCCTGTAATTCTATCCCCTCCTCCAATCACCTCTTCCTTTACCTCATTATCGCCGTCTCTTCCTTTCTCCCTTTCTGCTTTTCGCTCCAATGCCTCTTTGTTTTGTTTTTCTTTGTTTTGCTTTTAAAAACATCCATTTTTATTATCATATTCTACTTCGTTTCCTTGATTTATTTTCCTCTTCGTATTCCCTTTATCACGCCTCCTCTTTACTTCATTTTTATCTCATCTTCTCCTCACACAGCCATTATCACATGTTCTCTTAACACCCACTTTATCACATCTCCTCTTCATACCCCATTCATCACATCTCCCTTCATACCTCATTTATAACACCTACTCCTTTCTCCTTTTCACATCCAGTTTATCAAATCTCTCTATGCCCTCTTTATTACACCTTCTCCTTCACACCCCTTCATCACATCTCTTCATATCTCATTTATCACACCTTTTCTTTCCTCCTCTCCACACCCACTTCATCACACCTTCCCCTCTCCACACCCCATTATCACCCTCCCATCTCCTCTCCACACCCCATTCATCACACCTTCTCTCCTCCTCCTCTCCACACCCCTTTTATCACACCTTCTCTCCTCCTCCTCTCCACACCCCATTCATCACACCTCTCCTCCTCTTCTCCACACCCCATTCATCACCATCTCCCTGCTCCTCTTCACACCCCCTTTATCACACCTTCTCCCATCTCCTCTCCACACCCCATTCATCACCTTCTCCCACCTCCTCTCCACACCCCCTTTTATCACACCTTCCCATCTCCTCATCCCGCAGGTGGTGATGCTGCTAAACGCTCTCTACAAGCAGTTCGACGCCAGCATTGAGAAGTTCGACGTCTACAAGATGGAGACGATCGGAGACGCCTACATGGTCGTTTCGGGACTGCCCAATCGGAATGGTGGGTTAAGGTGGGGTGGGTGGGGTGGGGTGGGTGGGTGGGGGGGGAGGGTGGGTGGGTTGTGGGTGGAGTGGGGTAGGTGGGGTGGTGGGTGGAAGGGTGGGTGGGTGAGTTGACACATTTAAGGAGGAAGTGGGTGGGTGGGTTTGGGTCGTGGGTTAGTGGGTGGGTGGGTGAGTCGACTGGTGGGTTGAGTGGTGGGTGGGTTAGTGGGTGGATGGCTGGATAGACAGACTGAGAGAGGAAGAGGGTGGGTTAGTCGAGTGGTGGGTTAGTGGGTGGGTGGGTGGGTGGCAGATTGAGGGTTCGGAGTTATATTAATAAGAAAATGACACAAAGACATTATCGATAGATAGATAGATAGAGAGAGAGAGAGAGATAGACTAAAAAGATTTGATGTAGACCAAATAGGTAAGTAGGTATAGATAATATATAGATGATAGATGAAGAAATAGATAGAAGACTAAATAGGTAAGTAGGTAGGTAGATAGATATATAGATAGATAAATAGACAGATAAATAGATAGATAGACAGATAGGTAGGTAGGCACATAGATACAGATATAGATATAGATATAGTCACACATACATATATAGAAATATACATATACACATATATATACGTATACATACATATACAGCTGTCTCTGTTACTTTCCGCAGGGAGCAAGCATGCATCGGAAATCGCCGACATGTCCCTCCGCCTGCTCGACATGGTGTCAAGATTCGAGCTGTTGCACAAGAAAGGGGAAATGTTGAAAGTGCGGATTGGGTTGCACACGGGCACTTGCGTGGCAGGTAAGTGTGTGTGCCTGGGTGAGGGGGGAGAGGGGGGGTTGGGGGGTGGGGAGTGGGCGGTTGTGTGTGTGTTGGGGAGGGGGTAAGGTTTTTGGGGGTTGGTGTGTGTGTGTGGTGGTTGTGTGTGGTGTGGTGTGTTGTGTGTGTGTGTGTGTGTGGTGTGTGTGTGTGTGTGTGTGTGTTGTGTTGTGTGTGTGTGTGTGTTTTCATGTATGAGTGTGTCGATTTTTGTAAACATTCTCAAAAACGTATGCATAGCCTGTATAAATGGATAATACTTGACAGTGCAGATTATCACAGTTATTCAATCTCGCCCTCTCTCTCTCTATCTATCTATCTACTATCTATCTATTTATCTATCTATATCTCTCTCTCTCTCTCTCTCTCTCTCTCTCTCTCTCTCTCTCTCTCTTTTCTTTCTTTCTCTCTTCTCTTTTCTTTTTCTCTCTTTCTCTCTTCTCTTCTTTCTCCTTTCTCTCTCTTTCTCTTTTCTCTCTTTCTTTGTCTGCCTGTCTTTTCCCTTCCTTCCTCTCTCCTCCCCCTCTCCTCTCTCTTTCTCTTCCTCCTTTCTCCCTCCCTCTTTCCAGGTGTTGTTGGAACAAAGATGCCCAGATATTGCATGTTTGGCAAAACGATCAACACTGCACACTTCATGGAGAGCAGCGGGCAACGTAAGTAATGATCTTATTACGTTAATTTTAAGTTTTTAGTTTTATTTCTATCACTTGCTAATAGCTTTTTTATGATTTACTTTCTTCTATCCTTGTGTGCTTATCGGGTCTTCCATAGAATTGTGGCTATTTACGCAGTTGTTATTCTGGTATTTGCTCGTTATTTCATGCAGAGAAATATAGTGATAGAGAGTTAGAGTGATAATGTAATAGAGTTATTGTAGAAGTGCAATTTTGCGTTATTTCTTTCTCTCTCTCTCTTTCACACTTCCCTCCCTCCTTTCCTCTCTCCCTTCCTCTCTTCCTCTCTCCCTTCCTCTTCCACATCTCCCCCCTCCCTCTCCCTACTTTTCTTTCTCCCTTCCTCTCTCTCCCTCCCACATCTCCCGCCTCTCTCTCTCCCTCCCCCCATTACCCTCCTCCTCCCTCCCACACTTTCCTTCCTGTCTCTCCCTCCCTCCTTTCCTCTCTCCCTCCCTCCTACCTTCCCTTCCTCTCTCTCCCTCCCTCCTTCCCACACTTCCCTCCCACACTTCCCTCCCACCCTTCCCCCCCTCCCACCCTTCGCTCCCTCCCACACTTCCCTCCCACACTCCCCTCCCTCCCTCATCTCCATCTGCACCTCATCTCACAGCCATGAAGGTCCACGTCAGCGAAACAACGTATCGGATGCTGGCGGATGCTGGATGCTACAACCTGGAGTTTCACCGGAGACTCGCCATCGTTAGCAAGTACAGAAAGGAGGGAGAAGAGGTAAAGGGGTAATAAAAGGCTAGAGAGGAATGTAGTGATTAGTGAAGGACTCTAAGAGGTCAGGGAGAGATAGTGTGATAGGGAGGAGGGAAGGGAGAGGGGGAGGAGAGGATGTAGAAACCGTTGGAGGTAAACACGTAGGTTTTAAACTGTGGTTGTCTATAACTGTTGTGTATATATGAGGAGTTTATGTTTATAAATTGATATCTATATACTTATACACACACACATACATACATACATACATACATACATACATACATACTTACATATAGATCCAGATAAGATATAAGTATAAATGTAGATATACATATAGATGCAGATCTACATAAACACACACACACACACACACACACACAAACACACACACACACACACACACACACACACACACACACACACACACACACACACACACACACAACACACATATATATATATATATATATATATATATATATATATATATATATATATATATATATGATTATATACAGACAAACACGCATAAAACACATCAATAAATAATAAACACCATCACTTAAATACCACCCACTGCCCAAAAAACACCCACGCCACCCACGCCACCCAGCCCCCCTCCCCACGCCCACGCCTCACCCTGGCCCCTCCCCCGCCCACAGGAGGAGGAGATGAACACCTACTGGCTCCTCGGGCGCCTCGGGGAGCCACCCGGGCGTGGGCGTGTAGACGTTGCGCAGGACCAGACGCCCACCTTCCTCGAGTATGTGACCGAGAGCGAGCCTGGCTACTACTCCAGGGCGATGGCCACGTCCAAGTTCTGAGGACGAGGTTGGAGGACGAGGTTGGAGGAGGAGCAGGGGAGGAGGAGGAGGAGGAGATGGTGGAGAAGGAAGAAGAAGAAGAGGAGGAGGAGGAGGAGGAGGAGGAAGAGGAGGAGGAGGAGGAGGAAGAAGAAGAAGAAATAGAGGAGGAGGAGGAGGGGAAGAGGGGATGAAGGAGGAGGAGGGGAGGTGGAGGAGAGGAGGAGGGAAGAGGAAGAAGACGAGGTCGCAGAAGGAGGAGGAGGAGGAAGAGTGAGGAGGAAGGTGTATTTTTAATCCTTGTTCTTCCTTTTTTTCGATTCCTTATCCCTCTTTCTTTCTCTTCATCTTTATCGCTTCTTCTCTTCCTCTCTCCTCCTCCTTCTTTTCCTCCTTTCCCTTGTCATCTTCCTCTTCCTCTTCCTCTTCTCCTTCCTCCTCCTCCTTCCTCCTCTTCCTTCCTCCTCCTCTCCTTCTTTTCCTCCTTTCCCTTGTCCTCCCTCCTCCTCCTCCTCCTCCTCCTCCTCCTCCGAGGCAGCTGAGGATGACACTGCTTTGGTCTTCCAAGGAGACGAAGTCGAGGGTCACTTTACAGAGATATCTCCCGCCGATTCTCACCAATTCTCGCCGATTCTCATCTTTTGTAGCCGATTCTCTCCGATTATCACCGATTCTCGCCGATTCTCACCAGTTCTCGCCGATTCTCGCCGATTCTCACCGATTCTCACCAGTTCTCGCCGATTCTCCCCGATTATTACCGATTATCACCAATTTCCACCTTTTTCTCTGATTATCAGTTATTGCTCTCTTCTCTTCTCTTTAGTCTTTTCTTCTTCCTTATTCATATCCTTCTTATTGTTATTTTTCTTCCTTCTCTTTATTCTCTTCTCTTCTTCTCTCTATTTTCTTCTTCTCTTCTTTTTCTTCTGTCTATTCTCCGTCTTTCCTTTGCTTCTCCATTTCAATAGCTTTTTTTATAGTCTCGGTACAACTTTGTAAAAATATGTAAACATCACATCCAGCATTTTGTAATTGCAGCAAGAATGTAGAAAATAGTAATAGTAATAATGATATTAATTATGATAATGATAATAATAATGATAATAAAAATAGTAAGAGTAATAATGATGTACAAAATTATCATGAAATAATGATGATGATGATGATGAAGACGATGATAATAATCTTTATTATCATTATCATATCGCTATCACTATCATGTCATTAACATTATTATATCATCCTCATTATCATATTATCATTATCATATTATCATCGTATTATTATCATTATCATATTATCATCATTATCATATTATTATCATTATTATCATCATCGTGGTTATCATCATTGGTATTACTATTATCACTAAGACGTTGTTCATAATAGTAATAATAATGATATTAATACAAATGACATTGATGATAAAACTTACTAAACTGAGGATAATGATAATAGTAATGTGATGATGATAATAGTAATTATAATAATAATACTATTAGTAGTAGTAAAGATAATGTTATTAATAATAATAATGGTAATGATTATAATAACAATAATAATAATAATAATAATGATAATAATAATAATAATAATAATAATGGCAATAGTAATGATGATGACAATAATAAAGATAAAAATAATAGTAACAATAATAAAAATAACTTATATAGATAATAATAACAATGAAAAATGATAATATAAAATAATATCAGTAATACCAATGATGATAATAATAATGATGATGATGAGGATAATAATAATTATAAATAATAATGATAATGCTCACAATAATAATTATAAAAGCAATAATGATAATAATGATATCAATAGTAATAATGATGTCAGTAATAATGATATCAAATTAACAATAATAATAGTAATAATAATAATAATGGTAATAACAATAATGATAATAATACAAAAAAAATAAATAAATAAATAAAAATAAAATAATAATAATGATAGCTATAAAAATAGTACTAATTATAATAATTAAAAACAAAAGTAATCACAATAATAATAGATAATAATGATGATAGCAAGGATAATATCAATATTAATAATAATAATGCTAATGATAATGACAACAATTATAATGATAATAATAACAATCATAATAATAATAATAGTAAAAAAATGATAATAATAATATTAATAATAATGATGATGATAATAATGATGATGATGAATAATAATAATAATAATAATAATAATAAAATAATAATAATAATAATAATAATAAAAGCAATATAATAATAAAATCAATAATAATAATGTTAATAACAATATGATAATGATAACAATAATGAGAATAGTAATAATATTAGTAATGATAACAAAGATAATAATGATAATAATATATGAAATATTAATAAATATGATAATGATAAAATAATGAAATATATTAATATACTGATAATAATGATAATAATGATAAGATATAAAAATAGTATATGATGAATGATGATGATGAATGATGATATGATAATATATATATTATTATGATATGATATAATATAATAATGATAAGATAAAATAATAAAAAATAAAAAATAATAAAAAAATAAAAAATAAAAATATTAATAACTTCATTAAAATAAAAATAATATAAGAATTTAACATATAATAATGAAACATGAATAAAAGACAATAAATAAATAAAAAATATTTCATGTAAAACAAATCAATATACAGATGTTAACTTGAAGTAAGGTCGAACAATCCTTGTAAAGCACCATAACTTAAGAAAGTGGCAACATAATCGTATAAATGTAAACAATAAATTAAACAACGAAAGGGACCTTTTTCTTTGTTTTATAGTACTTCCTTGTTCATATGTGTCTTTGTTAGTACGAGTGAGTAGAAAGAAGCTGAGGTTAAAGAAGAGATTTTGAAGTCACTGGAACTCATCATGCAGAAAGGTGCTAATTGTGGTGTGTGTGTGTGTGTGTGTGTGTGTGTGTGTGTGTGTGTGTGTGTGTGTGTGTGTGTGTGTGTGTGGTGGGGGTGGGGGGAGGGGGGGAGAGAGAGAGGGGAGAGAGAAAAGAGAGAGGGAAGAGAGAGAGAGAGGAGAAAAGAGAGGAGAGGAGAGAGGAGAGAGAGGGAGGGAGAGAGGGATGGGGAGGGAGGGAGGGGAGGAAAAGAAAGAGAGAGAGAGGAGAGGGGGAGGGAGAAAGGGGGAGAGAAAGAGAGAGGGAAAAAAAAAAAAAAAAAAAAGGAATTGAATTAGAAGAAAAGGGGGGGGGCCAGGGAAGCCAGGGAAAACCAAGAAAAGAGGAAGAAAGGGGAAGGACCTTTTCCAAAGGGGAAATTTAAGGAGATTTAAGGGAATTTAAGAAGGGGGGAAGAATTTAAAGGGAAAAAGGGAAAAGGGAAAAAGGAAAATTTTCCAGGAAAAGGACCTTAAGGATTTTAAGACATTTAAGGATTTTCCAAGAATTTTTTCCCAAAAATTTTTAGAAGGTTTTAAGGGAATTTCCCAAAGGGCCATTTTCAAGGCATTTTCAAAGGCATTTCCAAGGAACCTTTTAAAGGGGCCTTTTAAAGGAAAACCATTTTCCCAAAGGGAAAAAAACCAAGGAATTTTAAGGACCATTTCCAAAGGGCTTTTAGAAGGGGAAAATTTTAGAACCTTTTGAAGGACTTTTCAAAGGGAAAAAGGAAAAAAATTTTTCCCAAAGGGCCATTTCAAAACCCTTTTTAAGGAATTTTAAGGACATCCAAGGACTTTTCCAAGGCCTTTTCAGGAAAAGGACATTTAAGGAAATTTTAAGGACAAAAGGACCATTTTCCAAGAACCTTTTTCCAAGAACCTTTTTAGAAGGACCATTTTCCAAGGACCATTTTCCAAGGACCATTTTCCAAGGACCATTTTACAAGGACCATTTTCCAAGAACCTTTTTCCAAGAACCTTTTTCCAAGGACCTATTTTAACGAGGACCCTTATAGCTTGATCCGAGGCCAAGACCTCCCCTACAGAGCACCATCGAACCTCCCATCCTTGAGCCTTTAATAAATCATATATTTCTCGTCCGTAATGAAATAAATAAATGATCGTCCTTGATCTCAAAATAATAATATAAATAAATAAATAATAATATCAGTGTATGTCTCCTTCCCCACAGGTCGATGGCTACTTCGTTCTGCTCTCGTGCAGAGAGAGGAAGGACTCTGGAGGTTCTTGGTGTACCTTTTGGGGGTTGCCGAGTCCGTTTCTGTCTTTATTCGGAAAATTCGAAGAAATATCTGTTATTTTGCTTTTCTTGTGTTTTATTTTTTTCTTATCTTCTACTTACCCTTCTCCTTTTCTCTCTTTTACCTCTCTTACGCCGTCCGTTGTCCACGTCAACAGACACCCGATTTACATTATTAATTTACATAGATCTTATCACTCTATAATGGCCGAGCTTACACCCACAATTCCCTTTGCGGCTTCAAGTCACTCTCCAATTCGCAAAACCAATCTTTCTTGCAAAAACAAAATAAAACCAATCTTTCTTGCCTTTGCGTCTCTCTGGACCTCCTTTCTTACTCCTCCATACTATAAAAAAAAAGTTGTGTCATCGTTAGCACTGCGATCAAGATGTGTCTTTGATAGTTATTTGTTTCATTTTCAGGTATTTATTGTTTTTTTTTTTTCTTTTCTGTATTCAGTTCCGTCATTGGTACTGTGGTTAACCTGTTTGTTTGTTTGTTTTTCCACGCATACAAAAGATCCTAGGTAATAAGCATCTTTTTTTTCTTTTCTTTTCTTTTCTTTTCTTTTTCTTTTCTTTTCTAGCAGTTTGGTGTTTTGTAGCTCATTCGAAATAGATCATATGAAGAATTTGTCTTTGAACCTTTTTTATGGAACAGAAGATACATCCGTCAGAAGTAAAGGTCACGCCATGAATACTTGAAGTCAGTTCATGTCAGTTATTGGTAAGATTTTTTCTTCTTTCTCTTTCTCTTATAAAATATATATAAAATATATATTAAAATATATATATATATATATAAATATATAGATATATAATATTTTATAAATATATATATTATAAAAGTAAATATATATATATAATATATATATATAATATATATAATATATATACTAATATACATATAAAATTTTTATATAAATATATATATATACATTTATATATATAATATATATAATATATATATATATTAGATATATTATATATTATTATATTGTTTGTTTGGGGTGTGTGTGTGTGTGTGTGTGTGTGTGTGTGTTTTGTTTTTGTGTTGTGTGTGTGTGTGTGTTTCTATGAATGCATGCTAATTATCCTCATGTTTATCATCACAAGTGTATGCATGTCTAAGTGATTCCCATACGATTTCGAATGTTAAAGTATGTATCTCTCTTCCCAAATGCCTATATACGCGTGTTTACAGTGCACGAGCGTTCACAAAGATGGTGCCACTGTAAACCTCCCGCGGTTGACTCGACTGGTAAATAATACTGTCTTATCTCGCTCGTACACTCCCTTCTATACCACTATTATCATAACAACGCTAATCCATGTTTACGGGAATTGGCAGATGATATCATATTAGGAGCAATATATGTTTGAATATTTGTAAACTTATGTATACATGTGCGAAAAGAACCACAAATATACATAGATTTGTTTTGAAAATACTTGTACAGAAGATACATACATGTATATTACAGTGTATGATACATAAATGTGTGTTTATGTGTGTGTGTGTGTGTGTGTGCGTGTGTGTGTGTGTGTGTGTGTGTGTGTGTGTGTGTGTGTGGCTGTGTGTTGTCGCGTTGTGCGTGTGCGTGTGCGTGGTTTCGTGTGCGTATTTCGCGGGGCGTGTGGTGTGCGTGTGCACACAAGCCAATAAAAAAAATCCCTTCGTTCTGCAACCCATATTTCACAAAAATCAAACACATTTACAAAAAAACACGATTACTTTTATGATCATTATTTTTTAAAGATATGTCCATAATTCCTCTTTGTTACTAATTAATGATCTCCTTTGGATCTGAACGAATATTGTTTTACATAATATTTTACAGTTCACAATAATACTGTCTGGTATCGAGGTCATTGTCTGCGATAACAGCTGATCTTATTTAGAATTGCTAAAATGCCTCCTTTTGAAATGAACTATTTA
>NC_051393.1:52755873-52758373 GCF_015228065.2 Penaeus monodon | reverse complement strand
CGTCGCAACTCAACAATCGAATCCTCCAACCACGATCCTAGTAACCACAACCACACGCTACCTCCCCCGACGTCCCCCGATGACCATAAACCACTCAAGGAAGCCTTACCTGACGACCCCCTCGAGGCAAGAGCCACAAGAACCTCCCAAGCACGACCCTCGGGGAAAACACAGGCCCCGCAAGACGCCCCAGCCACAGAACCGAAGACAAACACCACGACGGACGCGAAAGAAGCCAACATCAACGACACCCAAGCCCTAGCCAGCGCCGAAGCCACGCCGCATGACATCATCAACGAAAACGAACGCGTCGGCCTCCTGTTCTCGTCGAAGGCTTTCGTGCAGCTGCTGGTGAATCCGCTCGTGGGTCCTCTCACGGCGCGCGTCGGCTACTCGCTGCCGCTGGTCGCCGGGACGCACGTGCTCATCCTCTCGGCGCTCAGTGAGTGGAGACTGCAGCTTCGTTGTCTGCCTATTATGCAGATTAGTTAGGATTTATTCATTGATTCGAATTTATTAGGTAACGGATTTATTGTTCAGTCAGAATTTCTTGATTAATTAGAATTTATTGATTTGTTTTTTCTCTTTTCTCCTAATTTTGGGGGATGGGTGATTTCGCTCAAACATTTATAAAAAGAAAAACAAACGAAAGAGATAAATGAAACCCCCCCAAGCCAAGAATCGAATTTCATGCGATAAAAAAAGTGGAAAATCGGAAAAAAAAACTCGAGAAAAGATTCGACCGCGGAAGATTCGACACGGCGTCGCGCGAACGAATGAGCGAATGAACCCTTTCCTTAGTACACAAACTACCCACGCAGATCGCCGTATGAACCACACAAAAAAAATCTTCGTAACCCACGTCGTATTTTCCCGTCCCATTATGCACCTCTCGATCGCCACCGACTGTACACTTAAAGATACAAATTGCGTTTACCTTTTGTTCCGAGCGAGGGCGGCTGAGATGGGACGAACCACTGACGAACTTTTGCAGCTCAATGGCTATTGTATTTCACTAAATTTTAGCGTAATTCCCCGAGGTCTTAACAATTTCAGTAAGAAATCGTTTTCACTGGAATATTGGGAAAGAATTCGGAAACAAACAGCACTGTAAACAAACTTTACTTCTGGAACGAGCAGGGAGCACTGTGACAAAAGAACTGCCCACTTCGCCGGTAGATGGCTCTGCATGCACAAGTATAGAAGTAACAAGTATTTCTAATGAAAAAAATGAAACAGAACACATCACATATTTAAGGAATGGGCGTTTAATACATAGGTATTTCGGTATGATCTATATTAAATCAAAATCCAGAAGTTCATTAATAGTTTATTGCATTTCTAAGAGACTGACAATGAGTGTCCGTGACGTCACGAGCTCCACACGCCAAGACAGTTCATGCTAGGTCACCGCGCAGCTAAGTTGTCATTTGCAAGCCAAGGAAAGCTTGAATAAGTCGCTGGAGGCGCATGTGAACTTAGGGCCATATTATGAAACGTCTTCTTGGGCCGGACTGACCCCAGAACCACGTCCTCCGCACTTTCCTGCATTATTGAAACCATGTAGGTGTTACTCGCGGGGTCCCTGCATAGCATTGGAACAAATGCGAGGCAACTACCAAGTACCAAGCCCGTTTTAGCTTTTCTTTAATTGATATATGTTATTACAATTTTCGTGGTAACTGTTGTAGTTCATGAATAAATTCGCCTATCCGACTGCACAGAGGCAACCCCCATCGGCTACGCCCAAGCGGATTCGAGGAGAAACTTCGGCATTTCACTCGTTACACGTTTTCTAAGCTTTATGTGAATTTGGGAGGCGGAATATGCAACAAAAAAATTCAATAACTAAGTATTTAGGAATGTTTTTGATTTGTTGACGAGAATAGGAATACTAATTTTGTTTTAGTTGAGGATGTGGAGCGGAAATTAATAGTGACGGGCTTATGCTTATTCTGTGACACGAAACTCAGAGGAAATAACAGTATCCCTTTCGACAACAGAAAAAAAAAAATATTAACAAAAATTAAAAATAAAGATAATGAAAAAAGGTTGTTAGACACTGAAACTCCCATAAATAAAAACAACATGTTGCATACTGCAGTGTTCGCCTACGCTGAGAGCTTCTCCATAATGTTCCTGGCGCGGAGTCTGCAAGGCATCGCCTCCTCGTGCATCGCAATAGCAGGTGAGGAGCTCGGTGCATCATCTCTCTCTCGCTCGCTCGCTCTCTCTCTTTCTTTCTCTCGCTCGCTCTCTCTCGCTCTCTCTTTCTCGCTCTCTCTCACTCTCTCTCTCTCTCGCTCGCTCTCTCTCACTCTCTCTCTCTCTCTCTCTCTCTCTCCTCTCCCTCCTCCTCTCTCCTCTCTCTCACTCTCTCTCTCTCTCGTCTATCTCCCTTCTCGCTCTCTCTCTTCTCTCTCCCTCTCTCTTCTCCTCCTCCCTCCTCTCTCCTCGTCTCCTCCTCTCTCCCTCTCCTCTCTCTCTCTCTCGCTCTTTC
>NC_051393.1:52745873-52750873 GCF_015228065.2 Penaeus monodon | reverse complement strand
GGAATAGGAGGGCGGGAGCGGAAGAAGTGGGGGGTGGATGGGCGGAGGGCGGAGGGTGGAGGGCGGAGGGTGGAGGGTGGAGGGTGGAGGGCGGAGGGTGGAGGGTGGAGGGTGGAGGGTGGAGGGTGGAGGGTGGAGGGCGGAGGGTGGAGGGTGGAGGGCGGGAGGGTGGAGGGTGGAGGGTGGAGGGTGGAGGGTGGAGGGTGGAGGGTGGAGGGTGGAGGGTGGAGGGCGGAGGGTGGAGGGTGGAGGGTGGAGGGTGGAGGGTGGAGGGCGGAGGGTGGAGGGTGGAAGGTGGATGGGCGGAGGTTAATGACTTTCTTTCTTTATCATTTCTTATTTGTTATCATTCCCTATTTTTTTTTTCACCCTTTTTATTGTTGTTTGTTTGTTGTTTATTTTTTTATTTTTCTCTTATTCTAGTCATTTATCTTATCTATCTATTACTTATTCAGTTATTCACTAATTTAATTATTCAATAATTCATTTGGGGAAACATTTAATTTCTCCATTTCGTCTATATTTTTTTTTTTTTTTTTTTTTTCTTTTGTTTGAACGAAAAATCTGTTTCATTATTTCGTTATTAAAAGTTATTTATTTTTCGTGTATCTCATTATAGATTTATTTTTGAACTTATGTTTTTTTTTCTCATGTAATTATGTCATTATTATATCTATTCACTCACTATTTTTATCTTTATAATTATATATGTATGTTTTTATTCAATTACCTTTTTTGTTTTGTTTTTAGGAACATTTATTTTTAGTTAATGATGATGGTGATGATGATGATGATGATGATAATGATAATAATGATAATAATGATAATAATAATAATAATAATAATAATAATAATGATAATAATAATAATAATGATAATAATGATAATAATGAAAATAATAATAATAATAATAATAATAATAATAATAACATCAAATAACAATAATAACAATAACAATAATGACAAAAATACAAATAATATCTCCGTACCCCTCGCCCCGCCCCCTCCTCGCAGGTCCTCTCGTGGGCGGGGCGATCGTGCAGAGCATCGGCTTCCCTTGGCTCATGCGCTCAGTCGCCATCGTGAACCTGTGCTACTGCCCGCTGCTGCTCCTCCTCGCCTCCTTCGAACACGACCCGGGCGAGGCACAGGTAAGAGGGGGAGCGGGGGGGGGGGGGGTATGGTTGTGAGAGAGAGGAGTTGTGGTTGTTGTGAGAGGTTATGGTAGCGGTTGTAGTGGGAGATGCTATGGTTTGTGGTATGGTAGCAGTTGTGAGAATGGTAGTGTCACGTGTGATATCAAGTAGGAATGGTATTGGTATTGGTGCTTTGAGTGTTAGTATTGGGATCAATAATGTCGGTATTGCTAGGAGAGGTATTGGTATCTGTAGTGTTGATACTGATATTACCGCTTTGTGGTAGGGAAAGTACCAGTGGTACAAGTACTAGTGTTAAGATTAGATTTTTTTTTTACTAACGTATGGTATTAGTACTAATAATAGTGCTAACTTTCTCATAAGTATTAGAGAGAGAAAAAAAAAACTTTTTTAGCATTATATTGTGTGTGTATCGTTATGCTAAATTTTTAAAAACTCGATTACTTTTTTCTCTATTTGTGTCTGTCGGTTCAAATTCTTTCTCTTTTTTCATCCGTCTCTTGTTCACTCTTTGGTGGAGACGATCATGTATATATAAAAATGCATGTATTTATGTGCATTCTGTGTGTATGCATAAGTTTACGTGTGTGTGGGTGTGTAATTATTTATCTCTGTATAAATATCTATCTACCTGTATATGCACATATATCTATCTCTAATTACTAATCTACTGGTACATTTCCTATTGTAATAGATATTCTTAACAGTATCAGTAGTATTATCATAATTAGCACCATTACTGTTATCATTAACACTGTCATCATAATTATTACTCTCACCGTCGTCATCTGTTATCATTATTGCCTGTTATCCTTCATTTTCTCATTACCACCATCTTCATCATCATGGATCGCTATACTCCATTTTCTTATCATTCCACCTTCGCCACTTCCCTTTCCTTCTCCACCTCCTCGCCTATTCCTATCGCGGCTTATCCTTCTCCAATTTCTGATTATTCCACCTCCGCAACATGGCTTACAATCCTCCATTCCCTCATTCCCCTCATCCATTACCACCGCGGCTTATTATCCTCCGTTTTCTCACTCCCTGCTCGCCCTCCCCCCCTCAAGGCGATCCTGATGGCGGCGCCCGACCCCGCGGACTACAGAGGCCACACCACCTGTCCTGTCCAGCCGCACGAGTCCTCCCTCAGGTACCAGAAGCTCTTCGACGAGGAGGATTAGGATGAGGCGAGGGGGGGGGATTGGGATGAGGCGAGGGGGGGGGATTGGGATGAGGCGAGGGGGGGGGAGAATTGGGATGAGGCGACTGGGAAGCTGTGACGATGAGGAGGGAGATTAAGACGAGACGATGAGGAGCAAGATGGGAAGCTGAGGCGATGAGGAGGAGGAT
Source organism: Penaeus monodon (assembly GCF_015228065.2). NCBI lineage: Eukaryota > Metazoa > Arthropoda > Malacostraca > Decapoda > Penaeidae > Penaeus > Penaeus monodon. The sequence continues at coordinate 52,748,363 of NC_051393.1, read as the reverse complement.
TAGGATGAGGCGATCGGAATGAGGCAACCAGCATGAGGCGACGAGGCGAGTGGCTTGGCGAGGGAAGAAGCTGAGGCGATGAGGATGAGGAGAAGAACGAGGCGACAAGGAAGCTGAGTCGACGATGAGGAGAGGGAAAAGGGAAAGGTCGAATGGCTTGGCGAATGATGAAGCTGGGACGATGAGGGGAAAAGGGGGGGGGGGAAACGAGGCGACTTAAGTTCTCGTGGACGAAGGACTAGGCAACTTTGGTGAAGTTGGCGAGAGAAGAACTTGGCTTTATCCTCTGTATTTGATTCCGTTGGACGCGAATGATACACAAAGCATCTGGGTGATCAGAATTTGGTGTTTTATCACAGTTGCGTTTCATGCTATATAATTTTCTGTTTTATTCTGTTACTTGTTCATTGATCTGGAGAGAAAATAGTGAGAAGTGTTGCACACAGTGAGAACGAATTTTGGAATGATACGAAGATAAAAGATATTTCGTGTAAAACCAGCGAGATTTTTCTTTTCTTATAGAAGGGGATGGAATGCTGCCAAAATAGTCCTACAGAGGCTGCATTGATATATATATATATATATATATATATATATATATATATATATATATATATATATATTATATATATATATGTGTGTGTGTGTGTGTGTGTGTGTGTGTGTGTGTGTGTGTGTGTGTGTGTGTGTGTGCGTGTGTGTGTGTGTATTTTTTTATGGTCGAAAGTTCCCATTATAATTTTGGGAAATAAAAAAAATCCCCACATTTTGTTTCGCCAATAAAAAGGCAGCCATTTTTTCTTTTATTTTTAATGATGCTTTATCTTTTATTTTTAATTTCTTTAGACGATGTTGCTTTTTACATTTTTTTTAAGCATTAATATTGAAAAAAGTGAAGGAATGTGTTATGTATGGTTCTAGCACTTAATACCCTACTTTATATGCATTATAAGTAAAGTTTTAATTAAGTGATCTTTATATATATATATATATATATATATATATATATATATATATATATATATATATATATATATATATATATATATATATATATATATATATATGTGTGTGTGTGTGTGTGTGTGTGTGTGTGTGTTGTATTATATATATATATATATATATATATATATATATTATATATATATATATATTATATATATATATACATATATATATATATATATATATATATATATATATATATATATATATATATACATTGATTTTTTTTCAGCGGGAAATATATGTTCAAATATTGGTTTCCTGAGCCAACTTCAAATTCTGCACATATTATGTATATGTGGTTCGTCACAACGTATGTGTACACAATTATGTCGTAATATTAAGAACTGTTTCTGATATTTTTCTGAGTGTTTATATTGTACTTTGTAGACTGCGAAGGTGAATGTAGTTTTGCATTCTATACAATACTACATTATGCTGTATGAATTCGAGTGTGTATATGCAGTCACCGTGTTTTTAACTGTACTGGTGAATCAATGTTTATATGCCGTGTGTATGGTTTACACTCACATCTTGTTGTTGTCAACTCTGAAGAATCTTTATATAATAATGAAGTGGTTTAATGGGGTTCGATCCTCTATTCTCCGGGTGGTGTGTTCCCATCCCTTATTCACGGCTGTCATTTTATACTTCAAAGACATTTTAAGACCATTAGGATCCCGTATTTGGACATATACTGGGTAGATAGTGAGGTATAAAACAAGCAGTTAATCTGAGTGCCTGATTTGCCTCATCAGTGAGGTGTTCAGATTGCCCTGTAAAGCATGAAAAAGTTTTCAAGAATTAATATCTCTTTCGCTTTTTTTAATGACGTTTTATAATGACGTGGTACTCTATTTAAAGTGCATTAGTTTAATTGACTAGTGTAATTTTGTTTCCATGAATACTTCACATAAGAACATTGATATTTTAGAAGGCAAAGTAAGCGAGATTTGCAGATCAACGGGCATCCGGTCATTATTTTATTAGATAATGATATATAGGATTTCCTTTCTTGCATGCCATTTTAGCTAATCTTTTTTAACATTGGAGTAAAATATGTCCGATAAATACTTATCCAAACTTGACTTAACTTGGGCTAACATTAAACTCATGTAACTTAACTCAACCAAACCTTACTTATTTCAACCAAACCGAACTTATTTCTATGTAACATTTCCTTCACCGAACTTGATTTAACTAAACCTAACTTTATTGAACCAAACCTAACTTATCTTAACCCTAACATTTACTTCCCCTAACTTGATTTAATTAAACCTAACTTATCTTAACCAAACCTCTAACTTATCTCAACATTTACTTCACTTAACTTTATTTAATGAAGCGTAATCTATCTCAACCTAGCATTTACTTCACCTAACTCATTTTAACCAAACCTAACTTACCTCAGCCTAACTTAGCCCAACTATACCCTAGTCTAACTTACCCTTGTCTAGGGAACATAAAAACTTGAGAACTCAGGGT